>NC_041381.1:224813065-224839873 GCF_002162155.2 Triticum dicoccoides | reverse complement strand
ACTTTCACCTGGTTTGTAAGATATTTTGGACAAAATAATACACTTATACCATGACAAAAACGACACATTCTATGGCACGATCACCCTCCATACATTCGTAGGTCTTCATAGCCCTATGAAACATTGACAACTTAGCTTTGTAACCCCTGTCATGAGAAGATTGAAACAAAAAAAATATGAAAATAGGGATATCTGTTTATAAATGTGTTATGCTTTCTTATGGAAAAGGCCCATGTTTTAACCGCTGGATATAAATTAGGATCCTTATGCTCACGTGTCGAATGAAAAAAGTGGCGATATTAATCATTAAGATGGCTTAGGTCCAGTCTGTGATTATGTTAAAATTTATTTTATAAATATATATGATTGTCCTGAAAACAAATATAATTGAGCTTACTTGCAAGAAAACATACAATTAGATACCTCTATTATATACCCCGCAAAAAGACACATCAATTCTTTACTTTGTTATCCATGATAAAACTTTAAATTTTAGCTTCTAACACTTGGACTAGAAACATACAGCCCATCAGCCAAATGTGCTAGTACAGAGGTTCGTCGTATCAGATCATTTAAAAGCTACGACGATGTCAAACGCAGCCGTGCAGATAACATACAATTTAATAGAAAGGAACAAAATGCAAGGAAATAGTTCTTTCTAAAGATGCAAATTTGAATATCATACATGATCACATTTTTATGAAATTAAGACTTACAGATTTAGTATACTCCCTCCTATAATATAAGGTCTCTTAACAATTTTTTAAGTCAAACATTCCTATGTTTGTCCGAGTTTATTGAAACAACATCAACACCTACAATACCAAAGTCATGAAAATATATTTCATGATTGATATAATGATTGTGGATGTTGATAATTTTTTATATAAGCTTAGTCACACATAGAGAAGTACTATTTTTTTTCAAAAAATTAATACACCAAGAAAAATAAGAATACCCCGCCCCCTGAGTCACAGCTACAAAGAATGCTTGGAGTTTTTGCATGGATATATTAGCACCACGATCTAGATTTGTCATTTATCATAATATGAACAATCTGCTCGGCGGTTTCACTGTTATTGTTCAAGTTCTAAATGAGACTTCGATGATGAGATGACAAAACAACACAAAGAGGCTCCTGCGCAGAAGACAGGACAATTGAATATAGCATCATACATCAAATCTAAACCTAAATGACTCTAATAATAAATGCGCCGGACTGTAACTACAACTACAAAACTACCTCTAAGAGACTTATGCAAAAATACCTTGGAAGTTACATGAGCTAGACTCACAGCTAGCATGCCAACCATCAAATGTGGAGCGTGAGATAAAACACTATCATCAGATTATATTGCCAAATCCTACCGGGAAAATATGACAGCATGTTAGAAATTTTTTGACTACAGCAAGAAAAATGGCTAATGAACATGTACAGCTAGGGAAATAGTCCATAGCATTCACCTTAAGAGTAAACTCCTTAGTAGTTCGGGTAGCTATTGTAACGCTTCTTTCAATAACAGGGCCTATAATTTCTTTAATTGGTCTTATCCGAAGCAACATCCATGATCCTATGAGGATCAAGAGTGTTAGTAGACCTGCAGTAAAATAAACTGAAATGTTAGATAAATTTCTATCTTAAAGATATACTTGCTATATTGCAGTGAGCCAAGAGTAACTGAGATTTTCATTAACTCTAAAATATATATTCGCGCGAGGTATTGCTGCCAAGAGCTGTGAAAAACATATAAGAAAACAAAGAAGTACAGAAGAAGCAAAGTTGGAAAACAAAAAAACAGAGGCAAACCTAACGGAGAGTAAACAATGTCGGATTGCTCGAGAGCGTGTTGGGCCATGATATGCAAGTTTGAATATGCCGCTCCACCTTCACTTGATCCTTAAATCAGCTTTGGAGTGTGGACCGCAATAAAATCATTGACAACAAATATTCCCTAAATTTCTGTGAATGCCCAACAATGGAAAATATTTTCTAACCAACAGAAATAGAAAGGACATGAGCAAACCTCCATCATGCACTAAAATGATTTTAGGGAGAATATTTCTTATCTGTGTATGAGAGATTCATGAATGCAACATCGATCTTGTAGTCCCTGTCAGGTCCCCTAAAATTCAAGCAGCCTGCTCAAAAGAAAAACGGCAACAAGAGAATCAATTTTAAACAAGCACACGACACTCACAAAATGACATATTAATCCATCACAAGCAAGCAATTTGGGAAAATAAAGTTCAAGACAAGGGATCATGAAGCAACCATAGCTGGCTATGAAAATTGGTCGTAATAAATTTGCGAAGAACACCTACTGGACAGAAGGTTCTGAAGTAAATATGTAAGGGCGGTAAGCCATCCTAAACCCAATAAAAAACAGAAGAGAACAATACCAAACCTGAGTATTTCAATTTTGTTTCACACATATGTGTTATCAGATCAGTATACTGCCAATAGAAGGGCTAAAACAAATGTAGGATTCACTAATACTTGACTAAAAGTCCCTTTCTTGTGATCTTGTCTTTGTGTAACAAACACTCAGGAATTTTCTTTGGAAATCCAATTGTATAAATTTGAACACATCGTTGGACGAAAAATCTAAAATGCAACTATATACAACGGTTTTGAGTGGCTTCCACACTAAACATCACCAACTATTTCACCCACTTAACCTTCAGAATAATAACAAGCACACGTGTGTACAAACGAGCTAGGCAGGAACTATTTGAGGATAAACAAAAATGCTGAGAAATAGGAGTGAAGATCAAGAAACCATTCAGCCTAAGGATGGATCTCTTCTACCTGAACCAAAACCATTAAGCCTGCAAGGTAGTGTCCATCCATGAGACGTACATGAACATTTAGTAACTCACATCTTGATACATATGTAACATGACCAAAGAAGAAACAAAAGGTTCTGATGCAACACCACCCATTCTGCACATGAATGTAAATAGAGAGAAGGTGGGCTAACCTATTCAAAGCTCTATCCAATGAACAAATTTCGCTACTGCACCCAAGACCATCTCGCTGGAGGTCATAGTTCCTTGCGTCATCACTGATCCCTCAAAAAATGTACCACAAAATACAAATTTAACAACCATGTCTCATTGGCTAATCTCCATATTTACCATTCTCCCGCTTGCATCAGTAAGAAACAAGAGAAGAGGAGGCGCTAGCATACCCGCAGAGACGCCGTTGTGCAGCACCGCAGCAGAAGAATCGGTGGGCCTTGCGCCATCATCGATTCGCGCTGAAGCGACCCACATCCGACGCTTTCACCACCATTGCCACCTGCTGCGATTGCTGCTACCCTCCTCCCGCTGACGGCATATGCCTTGAGGTCATTGTTTAGCGAAATTGTTACAAACTGCACAATTAGTAGAGATTACCTGAAAGATTATTGTCTGAGATAATCACATATGCACTGAGAAGACATGAAACCAAAGATATCGATCTGTGAGACGCCCTTACAACACAAGACAACTCCTCCCTTAGAGGGTTCATAAACGACAGCTCCCTGACAGCCGCTGCTTCCTTGGCAGATCCATACTTCTCCTCTTCCTTCTTCTCATGCTGCTTACCTCCTTCTCACTAACTGCAAACTTTTTAAAAACTGGCATTTGTTAGTTACCTGCTACATGGGGCGCGGCCGACGAGAAGGACAGGTCGACGGCGGCGCGAGTCTCCGCCCTCCTCCACTAGAGACATCACCCATGGGGAAGGCAAGGATCTGTAGGTCCTGGGGGCGGGAGGCAGGAGGCGGGCGCGTGAGGGTGGAGAGGTCCATCAATCGGCGCCGGAGTGGAGGTGGCACCGGCTGGCTGTACGCGCGGCGGCGACGGCGCCCCACTCCTGTCCTGCTGCAGCCGCAAGGCTCCCCGGAGGAAGACGCGGGGGAGAGAGACGAGGAGAGGAGGACGGATCTGGACGGATGGGAGGAAAGAGTGGGGGCAGACGAGGGGAGGCTTGCGTGCGAGAGGATCGAAGGGTCGATGCGCTTTTTTACTTTTCCCCCTTGGCCCTCGCCAATCCTTTGTGCCCACGTGGCTACAACGAGGGAGCGCCTTTGATGCACACGTTAATGTTTTGGATTTACTGGTCAAGCATCGGATCAAAGCAAAGAATGTTTGGCTCTACAAGCATATGAGACAGTACAAATACCCGTAGTCCATAATTTAAATTTGAACTATAAGCACATGCTCCAGTGAAGCAAAATGGGTGGGAAATCGTACATGTGTCATTGGGTGCATGTTTAGGTCTCATTTAAGAAATGAGAATGAATTACAAACTTGTCGTCGTCCTAAAACATTGAGAATCTCGGTTTTTAAATCCCAATAAATCAAAAACTCCCCCCAAAAATATGAAACTTGGCATGGTTTCATGACATGGCACATATATGCCGTGGTAAAAAAAATCGTCCAGTTTGAGAAGAGGCGCACATGTAGTAGCCAACGAAGTCCTTTTTGAAACAAAAAGCTGACATGTTAATATCGCAAATGGTTGTACTATATTAATCGTGTCGAAATTTAACCATATTCGGTAGTGTGCGTGCAGCTGTTTGATTAGATGGGACGAGCGCGAGAAGTGCATGTGCAGGCTCAACGGGACGCGTGCGAGCAGTCCGCCGCGCAGGCTCGACGGGACGCGTGCATCCCTATCCACCTCGCAGGCTCGACGGAACACGTGCAAGCAGCAAGGCCACCCATGCTCACCGTGAAGCGAGCTCTTTGACCTCCATGCACCAGCCGTCGCCCGCCTCGCTCACAACTTCTCCATTAATGAGTTAATTAAAACACTTGGACGGAGGGTGTTTGCTTATGATCCCATGAAAGCATTTGCTTTGTTCGTGTTTTCAACTCGTATTCCGCCCTAATTTAAATTGCCACATAGGGCAACGGATAATACGACCACAACGGATAATACGACCACAAATAAAATGGCAACGGATAATACAACGACAAATTTACAATGGTGCAGATAATAATTGTCTTACATATTCCGGATAATTTAAAATGCCACATGCGGCAAAGCCCGAAAGACATGGGGGCAAGAGAAGAAGGAAACTGCAGACAACGACCTGGGTCGCTAATGTCTCTACTCGTCGACGGATCGCAGGGCGACAACATCCTCCAGCTCCTTCAATTCCTCACGATTTTGCTTGAAAGCAGCCACGGATTCCTCCACCTCCTGCTCGCGCTCGATCTGGAGCTTCCTTAAGTCACCCATCAGTTCCTCAATGACCGCTATCAGCGTCATCCCCGAGGCACTGCTCTGCTCATGCACCATCTTCCAGCCGTCGGCCTCCTCATCCTTCTCAGCGAGCGCCTTGAGGAGCTTCGCATTGTCACCCATGAGTTGCTCGACGAGGCCGGTCACCTTGTCAACCGAGGCATCGCTGACCTTGAGTAGCTTCATCAAGCCGTCGACCAGCTCCTGTTGCATAGTGACGCCAGCGAGAATGTCATCGTCGCTGGCGAAGGACTTCAGGAACCCGACTCATCGCGATGGCCGACGCCATGAATGCGCTTGTGGGAGCCCTCGCGTGCCCGTGAGAGCTCGTTCGAGGGCTCCGTGGCGCGCCGGGACATCTCTGCTATGGCTGCGGCTTCGCGGTGGGACCTCTCTAGTGCTTCTATAGCCTTGGTCTTTGCTGCCTGGTTATATGTCCACTCTAAACTCCTCCTACGGGTCACGGTAGAACGACTTGACAGGAAAGACCAGCTTTGTGTGTGATGAGGAGAGGAACTGTGAAGTAATTTTCGAGTGGGTAGTTTTTATAGCGTGATGCTAAGTGTGAACTCATATTAGTTTGATAGGTGTGAACAGATTTGCAATTACGTATTGCGTTGTAATCTGCAATGTGATGAGAAACAAGGTCAAAATTTATTGATGGCAGAAGGTTGACCACGTGGTTGCTCACCGTTGAGTCAGATGTTTGCCACGTATCACAGACATCTTGTTAAGTTGAACAGTTTCTGTTGTGTTCGCTAATCGAAAACAGTTCGTCCGAGTGAACCCAATGCCCTATATCACACACACCATGATCTGGCTAACCATTTCTATTGCACTTCCTAATAGCAAACAGTTCATCGGAGCGAACTGTATGCCATATATCACATACACAATGATATGGCTGTCCGGTTCTGTTGTTCAGCCTCATCGCAAACAGTTCGAACGGGTTAACCATGTGCCCTGAATCACACACGCAACTAAAATCTGAACCGTGTTTGATGGCTCCGCCATCACAAACGTTTTGCACCTTTTTTGATGGTTTTTTACATCCCCGTTTGTGATTAATGCATCGCACACAGTTTCGTCAAAGGGTCTCTGATCGTAGTGTCGCGTTAGCAGCATCCTGTAGTAGTGATATGAAGCAAAATGAGTGAAACTACACTCTAAACTATGTCTATATACATCCGTATGTAGTTCATATTGGAATTTTTAAAAAGACTTATATTTAGGAATGGAGGGAGTACCTTATAGGTAGATGCCTAGCAGTAGCAATGGGTAAGTGCCCCATGCTGCAGTTAGGTTACAGTAGCGAGGGTTGGATCCCAACGCTATAGGTACGTCATAGTAGTAGCATGGGCGGGCACAACCCACGCTGCTGCTAAGTGGGCCCAACGGTACCCTGGGTCAAGCCATAGTAGCAGCGCGGGCCATAAGCCCCACGCTACAACTAACCAGGTAGCTGTAGCACATGCCATATGGCCCGTGCTACCACTACCCGTATGCTAGGATAGCTGGTGGGCCCCATTTAGCAGCAACACCGTTCATAAGGCCCGCGCTACAGCTACTGCATAGTAGTAGCACTGGCTCTTTCCTGCGCTGCTACTAAGCTCGCATGCCAAAATATCTGCCACCTTTTCCCTCCTCCTTCTCCCTCCCCCATCCTTATCCTTCCTCTTCCACTTGATTTCTTCCTTCAATTCTCCCCTCCCCCTCTCTCTCCTTTGTCCCTCCACCATCTCCATTAATGCCCTCTTCCTCACTTTCTCTCCCTTCTTCCATATGTCTCTTGCCCCCTCCACACCTAACTTTGTCTCACTAGCTAGCTCTCTCTCCTGATCCACTAGTTAGAGCTATCTACCTCACTATCTAGATCTACTCATTTAATGAAGTAAGCTATCTACCTCCCCTCATTAATGAAGAAAGGAGAATTAAATATCTTTGTCCACTCTAGATCCGTATAGCTAGCAACACCAGCCTCATCACCGTGCTTGGATCTCTTTCGAGATAGGAGAGTAAAAAGAAGTGTTGCCTATGTGTATTTGCTCGAATGTGTGTGTGTGTGTATGTGTGTGTGTGTGTGCGTGTGCAATTTGACCGAATTGTGCAATATGACGGAATTGTGCGTGGCATGATTTGCCTATGTATATTTGCCGAAATGTGCATGACATCAGTTGCCTATGTTTTGCCAAAATGTTGATTTATTTTCGTTTTGGCGATTTCGGACAAACTCAATATGTCCTATTTTGAGGGAAGGTGATGCCGATTTTTTATGACTATGATGCATGCACGCGTGCTTATAATTCTTTTGCTTATACTGTGCAGGCGATCATGAAAGGTCAGTGGTAGGATGGTGCAAAGATACTTGCGATCCGTGGTTTATGACATGTATGAAAATAACCGGAAGGCGATTTTATGTCCGCGTTGAAGATGCAATGGAGTCTGGCTCGAACCCTTTAAGGATGGTCGTTTGAAGGCGCACCTACTCATGACTGGTTTCATGGATGGCTATACCCGGTGGACAAGTGAAGAAGATAATGATGACATCGACAAGGCAACCAATAATGACATGGGGCCAGATGAAGAGATGATTGAATGGACCCGAAGAAGAGAGCGCCGAACATGGTGGCAGAGAAGAGGCTGGACATGGCGGAGAAGAGGCCAAACATGAAGGAGAAGACGCGGACACGCCGTAGTCTTTGTCGCTACTAAGTTCAGTCATGCGGGGCCCCTATGTTCAAGACCTGCTTCACAAGAAGACGACTAGCGACAAAGCTGCTTCTAGAGAGGAGGCCAAGCTGGTGCAACTAGAGGTAGACTCGACGACTCCACTGTATGATGGTTGCGATCCCGAGGTGCCCCGCTTGAGTTTCACGCTTGAACTTCTAAAGATGAAGGAAAAAAGCAAATGGACTGACGCAAGCCTCGATGAGCTTTTGAAGTATCTAAAGAGTGTTCTCCCTGCGGGGAACCTGTGTCCTACTAGTGTTGAGGAGGCCAAGAAAATAATGTGCCCTCTTGATCTGCCGCACATTATATACCACACATGCATCAACAATTGCATCATTTATCGGAAGGAGCACGCGGAAAAAAATCAGTTGTCCAGTGTGCAATGCTTCTCGATACAAGAGGGCCGAAAAGAAAGCTCCTCAGAAAGTTGTATGGTGCTTTCTGATCACTCCCTGTCTATAGTGTTATTTTGTAGACCCTAAGGAAGCAAAGCTCACATGCTGGCATGCGAAGAGGGTGAAGCCCGACAATGGAGATGATGCAAAGTTGAGACACATCATAGATGCTAGCCAGTGGATAGCATTCAACACTGAATATTGATATTTCGTAGATGATCCAAGGAACATCGTGCTTGGCCCGAGTACCGATGGCATGAATCCGTTTGGCAACAAGAACACCAACCATAGCACATGGCTCGTGTTTGTATGTACAACCTCCCCATAGAAGTGCATGAAGACAAACTACATACACATGAGTATGCTGATTCAAGGGCCAAAACAACCGAGAAATGATATTAATATGTACCTCGAGATACTAAAAGAGGAGTTACACACGTTATGGACAACACCGATCAAGACACGGGCACCAACAAAGGAGAGTATTTCAATATGAGAGCCACGCTGATGATGACGGTGCACGACTATCTTGGTTACGGATATGTCTCAGGCCAAGTGTGCCATAGATATTGCAGATGCACCAGGTGAATGGATGATACAACGTCTCAACAGCTAACGAAAGATGGTGGGTCTGCGAAAATCATGTACATGGGGCATCAAGGATGGCTTGAGAAGGATGACCCATGGAGAAAGTGTGGAGATCTATTCAGTGGTGAGGCTGAGCATCGAGGACCTCCACGTAAGAGGAGCGACATCAAAATCAATGATTCGTTGAAAACTGGGAAGAGTCCCTCGCGCCAGGCAAGAAGAAAAAGGCGCCAGAGCCACTGCTGAAGGTATGGAAAACGAGGCCTTCTTTATGGGACTTGGAGTACTGGCCAAAACTAGACATGCCTCATAGCCTTGATTAAATGCATATCACGAAGAATGTCCTCGAGAACTTGCTTGGCACACTGATGAACATGTCAGATAAGACCAAGGATGTGCCGAAGGTAAGAAAAGACTTGGAATATTTGAATATCAAGGTAGATCTCCACATGCCCCGTAAGAAGTTGTCAAGCGAGACGAAGATGTAGACGGAGGCGGAGGACAGGGGCAAAAAAGTCAACAAGAAAAAGAGCACTATTGCCCCCCTCTTGCTTCACCTTAGGTCCGAAGGAGATTGATGAATTCTTCAAGTGCCATACCGGAATCAAATTTAGTTACGGTTACTGTGGGAAGACAATCAGATTTCTAGACACCAAGAAGAAAAGGTTCAGTAGGATGAATTCTCATGACTGTCATGTGATGATAATGCAGTTACTCCCGGTTGCACTTAAGGCCGTGGCGGAGCTAGGATTTGAAAACAGGGTGGTCCTCCTCAATTTTTTTACAACAAACATGACATGTGAATCTTCTAAGCAATGATACGTCTCCAACATATCTACTATTCGTAACGCTTTTCCTCTTGTTTTGTACTCTAATTTGCATGATTTGAATGAAACTAACCCCGTACTGGCGCTGTTTTCAGCAGAACTACCATGGTGTTGTTTTTGTGCAGAAATAAAATTTCTTGGAATGGAATGAAACTTTGCGAGGAATTTTTATGGAAAATAAGAGAATTTCTGGAGCCAACACCTGCTAGAGAGGGGCACCTGGGTGGGCACAACCCACTAGGGCGCGCCCCCCTCACCAGGTGCGCCTAGGTGGGTTGTCCCCACCTGGTGGCCGCGTAGACCCTGAAACCGACGCTATAAAATCCTATTTTCCAAGAAAAAATTAGGGAGAAAGAATTATCGCGATCCACGAGACGGAGCCACCATCACCCCCTATTCTTCATCGGGAGGCCAGATCTGGAGTCCGTTTGGGGCTCCAAGGAGGGGGATCTTCGTTCGTCATCATTACCAACCCTTCTCCATCGCCAATTCCATGATGCTCCCCACCGGGAGTGAGTAATTCCTTCGTAGGCTCGCTGGTCGGTGAGGAGTTGGATGAGATTCATCATGTAATCGAGTTAGTTTTGTTAGGGCTTGATCCCTAGTATCCACTATGTTCTTAGATTGATGTTGCTATGACTTTGCTATGCTTAATGCTTGTCACTTTGGGCTCGGGTGCCATGATTTCAGATCTGAACCGTTTATGTTATCATCATTACATCCATATTTAAGATCCGATCTTGCAAGTTATAGTCACCTACTACGTGTTATGATCTGGCAACCCCGGAGTGAGAACAACCGGGCCCACTCCCGGTGATGATCGTAGTTTGAGGAGTTCATGTATTCACTATGTGTTAATGCTTTGTTCCGGCTCTCTATTAAAAGGAGGCCTTAATATCCCTTACTTTCCATATGGACCCCGCTGCCACGGGAGGGTAGGACAAAAGATGTCATGCAAGTTCTTTCCATAAGCACATATGACTATTTACGGAATACATGCCTACATTATATTGACGAACTGGAGCTAGTGACATATCGCCCTAGGTTATAACTGTCACATGATGAATATCACCCAACAAGTCACCGATCCAATGCATACGAATTTATCTTATATTGTTTCTGCTAAGTTACTATTGCTATCATCATTGTTACACTGGCTACAAAATTACTGCTACCACTATCAAAACTATCATATTACTTTGCTACTGACCACGTTGCTGCAGATAATTAATCTTCAGGTGTGGTTGAATTGACAACTCAGTTGCTAATATCTTCAAATATTCTTTGGCTCCCCTTGTGTCGAATCTATAAATTTGGGTTGAATACTCTACCCTTGAAAACTGTTGCGATCCCCTATACTTGTAGGTTATCAAGACCTTTTTCTGGCACCGTTGCCGGGGAGCATAGAAATATTTGTTGAGTCACTTGGGATTATTATCAATTTATCACTATGAAGAATCTGAAGGATGCTAAGACTAATATATTTCCCTCAAAGACGAGGGGAGGTAAGGAACTGCCATTCGGTTCTGCTTTAGATTCACCTTCTGTTATGAGTAAACTTGCAACACCACCACATGCTATCAATTCTAATATGTCGCAAGTTATTGATGATGCTACTTCTACTCTGAATGATGCTTATGATGATGCTAGTAGAATGCTTGATAATGATGATGTGTCACTTGGTGAATTTCTTGATGAACAAATTGCTAGAGTAATACAACATGATGTTGTTGAATCTGATGATGAGCTTGAAACAGAAACTCCTGAAACACCTGCTAGAATTAGCCTTCCTAGATATGAATTGCCTAAGGTACCGGAAGGTTATGTTATGAATGAGGAGACATCTAGAGATATTCTTGCTTGTAAGGATAGAGATGATTTAGAGAAATTATTATGCAAGTACAAAGAAAAATCTCTTAATGCTAGAATGAAGTATGATCCTAAGTTTGCTACTTCACCTATCTTTATTGATGATAAGGATTATGAATTCTCTGTCGACCTGGAGTTAATTACTTTGGTTGAATCTGATCGTTTTCATGGTTATGAAACTGAAACTGTTGTGGTACATCTTACTAAGTTGAATGACATAGCCACCCTTTTTACTCATGATGAGAAAAATCGCTATTACTTTATTCTCAAATTATTTCCGTTCTCATTAAAGGGTGATGCTAAAGCTTGGTACAATATTCTAGCTCCTGGTTGTGTGCGTAGTCCCTAGGATATGATTTATTACTTCTCTGAAAAATATTTTCCTGCTCATAAGAAACAAGCTGCCTTGCAGGAGATATTTAACTTTGCTCAAACTAAAGAAGAGAGTCTCCCACAAGCTTGGGGGAGGCTTTGCCAATTACTTAATGCTTTGCCTGATCATCCTCTTAAGAAAAATGAAATACTTGATATCTTCTATAATGGACTAACCGATGCTTCTAGGGACTTCCTAGATAGTTGTGCTGGTTGTGTTTTCAGGGAACGAACTGTTGGGCAAGCTGAAGAATTATTGAATAATATATTGAAAAAGTATGATGATTGGACTCTTGTTGAACCACCGGTTAAACCCACTCCGAAGAAGATGGGTATTTTTTATCTCAGTCCTGAAGATATGCAAGAGGAAAAGAAATCTATGAAGGAAAAGGGTATTAAAGTTGAGGATGTTAAAAATTTACCTCCTATTGAAGAAATACATGGGCTTAATACACCACCACTGCCTAAGGTGGTAGAGGTAAATTCTCTAATGAAATTCAATGATAATGATAATCATCACAATATGCACCCTAGCCAATGCCTTTATGAGTTTGAAAACTACATTAGAAAACAAGATCGCTTCAATGCAAATGTTACGAAACAATTGAAATACAATTCTGATATGATTGCTCGCTTGAGTGACTTGTTATTTAGAATCTCAGATGATGTTAGAGGTGTTGGAATACATGCTTCTATGGTACAAACCCAGTTAGAACAAGTTGTTAAATCTCAAAGGGAATTGCTTGATGAAATGAATAATAATATGCATGACTTTGCTGTTAGATTTGCAACTAGAGGAGGTAAAATGACTCAGGAACCACTTTATCCCGAGGGACATCCAAAAAGAATTGAACAAGAATCACAAAGAAATAGCACTAGTGCACCCAGTCCTTCTAAAAAGAAAAAAGAAAAATAAAAATAAAAATGATAGGACTTTTATGCTTCTAGTGAATGTGAAATAGAGAAACCTCCTGATAATGAAAATGAAACTTCTATCTCAGATGCTGAAACTCAATCTAGTAATGAACATCCACCTAGTGATAATGAAAAAGATAATGTTGATGTTCATGAAGATGCTCAACCAAACAATGAAAAAGAACCAGATAATGATGTTGAGATAGAACCACCTTTTGATCTTGATAACCCACAACCTAAGAACAAAAGATATGATAAAAGAGACTTCATTGCTAGGAAACACGGTAAAGAAAGAGAACCATGGGTTCAAAAACCTATGCCTTTTCCACCCAAGTCAACTAAAAGGAAAGATGATGAAGAATTTGAGTGCTTTGCTGAAATGCTGAGGCCAGTCTTTTTGTGTACTCGCTTGACTGATATCCTTAAAATGCCTCCTTATGCAAAGTATATGAAAGACATCATTACTAATAAGAGAAAAATATCGGAAGTTGAAATCTCCACTATGCTTGCTAGTTATACTTTCAAAGATTAAGTACCTAAAAAACTTAGAGATCCGGGAATACCAACTATGCCTTGCTCCATCAAAAAGAATTATGTGAAAACTGCTTTGTGTGATTTAGGAGCTGGTGTTAGTGTTATGCCTTTCTCTTTATATAAAAGACTTGACTTGAATAAATTCACACCTACTGAAATATCTTTGCAAATGGCTGACAAATCAACTGCCATACCTATCGGTATCTGTGAGGATGTGCCCGTTGTTGTTGCTAATGTTACTATTTTGACTGACTTTGTTATAATTGAGATGCCCGAGGACAACAACATGTCGATTATCCTTGGTAGACCGTTCTTGAATTCTGCAGGGGCTATTTTTGACTGCACTAAAAGCAAGGTCACTTTTCATATTAATGGTAATGAGCATACGGTGCACTTTCCGAAGAAACAATTTCAAGTGAATGGTATTAATGTTATTGAAAAATCTTCGTCAATCACTATTGGAAGTTTTCAAATACCTCTACCTACTGTTAGAAAGAAATATGAAATGCTTATTGTTGGGGACATTCATATCCCCATTGAGGTAACTTAGTGATTTATGAAAGTTCTTTTGTTTCATGCTAATCGAAAGTGGTTGTTAATAAGACCTGATCAACCTTATTAATGAATCAATTTGAGCGGTATGAAGTTGATGAATTTAGTGTTTTGTCCCTACTTTTTTTTTTTCCGTTTTTATTAGTTAAATAAAATAAAATGCCATGTTTTGTCTTTTTTCCGAATTTCCCATGCAATAAAAAAATGACCCAAAAATAAAGTTCTCAGAATGCTCTGAAAATTCAATACGATTTTTTCTGAATATTTCTGAATTTCTGGTGCAAATAATATCAGAGGGGGGGGGGTGCACCAGGTGGGTGTGGTCCCCATGTGGGCCCCCTCACTTATCTCTTTAGCCCACATCATCACTTACCTCCAGAAAAAAAACTCCATTGCTCTCTCTCCCGTGTTCTTGCTCTCAAACCCACAGATTTCGATCTCTTTGCTCGAGGCTCCATTTCCAAAACTGTTTTGGGGGATTGTTGCTTCGTATGTGACTCCACCGTTTGCCCAATTAGTTTTTGTTTTATTAGTTTATATTTTGAATAATTATCTACTCTTGGTGCTATTGTAGATGAGCTTGCATGTTGAATTCTTAGTGTTCTAAGTAGTTTGAATGCTTGCTATGGCCTCTATGTATCCCAATGAGTAGTTGCTATCAATTTAATAAAGTTTTGTTGACAAATTTTTGTCACCCAAATTTTTTATTTTCTAGAAAGTTGTACGTGGACATGATGAGCTTATTTGGAAGGAGTTCCTCGAGGAGGCGATCCTCGGGAGCATCTTCTGGTAACAGTTCTGCTCATCGATCTTATGTTGAACCAAGTGAAAGTTCCACACGAGATGCCGCCACCAAAACATGCTTATAGCCTTGCGATGATTATATGGTGAGTGTGGGCATTAAGGAGGAATTTGAGCATTATGTTCACAATGTCGGTCTCGATCCCTACATTTTAGATAAGTGCGAACAACGCCAACTTCTCGCTGAATCATTTGTCAAAGGTTTTAAATTCTTCCCTCATGAGTCTAGAGTGTCTTTTATGCTTTATGATAATCCATTTACTATCTCACTGGAGAATTTCGCTTACCATTACAAACTTCCATTTTGGGGTTCGCTTGACGAACCACCAAAGGCCGAGTTCGAAGCTTTCTTGACTGGTCTTTATTACGGTGAAAGGAGGGGAGTGACACAAGGTAGAAGAAAGAGCATTCATTTTCCTGCAATTCAGTACTTTGCATTATTCAACAGGAAATGTATAGTAGGCAAGCAAGACCATAGTACATTTTGTGCTCCGGACTTGAGCCTCATACGCACCGCTCTCACCGGTGAAAGGAATTATAACCTTGGAGCGATTGTTGCATGTAGACTTCATCATAACGCTAACAGTGGCTGGTTCTATGGTGGAATTTATGCCACGCGTTTAGCACGGGGGCTTGGTGTTCCACCTTTGCCCTTTGATCCTATCCTACCCATGCAATATTTAGATTTTGGCACTTTGAAAGATCATAAAATTCTTAAGGGAAAGATTCATGATTTCACTTATAATCTATTGTTTAACTAAACTTCTGTTGTGGACACATATTTGCCTGCGCCTGCTCTTTTTGACTATAACAGCAAGGGAAGATATTTTGTTCTTGAGAGCGAGGCCCGAGCTCACAACGCAGCAGTGGAGTGGAGGCAGCACGGCAGGCCGAGACATCCGCATCAAGAGCCTCCGTGAGCTACCACACCGACTACTATCCACGCTACTGATCGACTTCCCAGCTAGGCTAAAAGCCTAAGCTTGGGGGAGTATGTGTTTCCCACTGACGTTACATTCAAGTTCACTTATATCATTCTATTTGTCAATGTTCACACTTTTTCATTATATTATCCATGCTTAGATCTATTTTCTTGCTTTCTTCTTGTGTGTTTGAAAAACTTTAGAAAAACAAAAAAAATAGTTGTAGTTATTTACTTTCTATGCATGCATAGTGGTAGCCTTAAAAAGAACATCCAAAAAGATTTCCTTGTTCTTCTTTTGCTTGTTGGGAGCTTTCCCGTGTAAATAGTTTTTCTCGTTTTTGCTTTTCCCTTTTATTTGCTTGTTCAAGAAAACCAAAAACTCCAAAAATATTTCAGTGTGTTTCTTTGAATTTATTTTCTTTTTATTTGAGTCTTATCGGGGAGAAGACCATGATGAAAATGTTGAGTGACTCTCATATGAATAACTGTTGAACTAAAAAGTGCACATTTTACCTTGTCTTCTCCTGTTGAATAAAATGTTTGCAGATTCCAGTTTAGTCCACGACACTCTTGCATTATTAATATTTTTATATCATTCGGTCGTGCAAGTGAAAGGCAATAATGATGATATTCGATGAACTGGCCGTGGCAGAGAGAAACTGGTATGAACTCGACTTGTTCTGTTTGTGTAAATATGTTTAACCTAGTATCCATGATTTAGCCCATTATGATTAAACATGTTTGCAATGACAATTAGAGATTATAGTTTCTCATGCCACGAATAAGTAGCTGGGAGTTAATAACGATTTATCTTGGACATCAACATAGCGTTAAATTGATTGTGATGTAGTATGATGATATGGTATCCTCCTCTGAATGTTCGAGTGGCTTGACTTGACACATGTTCATGCATGTAGTTCAATCAAAACCAACATAGCCTCTATGATATTTATGTTCATGGTGTTCATATCCTACTCATTCTAGTGTCCAATGTTACTTACGCATAATGAATGTTTATGACCATTGTTGCTCTCTAGCTGGCCGCTTCTCAATCTAATTGCTAGCCTTCACCTGTACTAAGTGAGAATTCTGCTTGTACATCAGAAACCTTGAACCCAAAGTTATTCCAGATGAGTCCACAATACATACCTATATGCGGTATTACCCTGCCGTCCTAAGTAAATTTGCATGTGCCACCTCAAAAACTTCTAAAAAATTATCCTTTTTGTGTCCTGGATCATTCATGGAATGATAGGATGTGGTCGGTATCTTCCATGCTAAGCGGGTTATTCTCAGGCCGAGTGTTTATTCACTCACCATTGCACGAGAAAAGGGCGGTAATAGGGACTCTAATTTGCATGATTTGAATGAAACTACCCCGGACTGACGCTGTTTTTGTGCAGAAATAAAAGTTCTCGGAATGGAACGAAACTTTGCGAGGAATTTTTATGGAAAATAAGAGAATTTCTGGAGCCAAGACCTGCCAAAGAGGGGCACCTGGGTGGGCACAACCCACCAGGGCGCGCCCCCCTCACCAGGGGCGCCCAGGTGGGTTGTCCCCACAGCCCCTGAAACCGATGCTATAAAATCCTATTTTTCTAGAAAAAATCAGGGAGAAAGAATTATATGTTTGGGACTGATGCCTTGTACAGCAAATGAGGGATTTAAACACATCACACATGACCATACCCGTACATATTTTTGGGCTGATATAATTCCTTGACAGTACAAATACCCGTGTCTATTTATTTGAATAGAAACAAATAAACCGATGGCCAGTACTCAGCTAGGTCTGCTTATATGGCGCAGTTTGCTGGCCTTACTCGCTCAAGCTTGCATGCCACAGTTTGGAAGGCTTGGGCACCCCCAAGTGTAAATTGTTTGCCTGGCTTGTCACTCAAAACAGAATTTGGACTGCCGATAGGCTCCAACAGCGAGGATGGCCTAATTGCGACCGGTGTCCACTCTGTAATCAGGTGCAAGAATCTGCGGCTCACCTCCTCTTCAAGTGCAGGTTCTCTACTAGAGTTTGGAATGAGGTGTTTGCCTGGCTTGGTCTAAATATCCCCACGACTCCTTGACTCCAGTTTAACACAGTCAAATTTTGGTGGGATGCACTACTCACTAACAATGGTCAACCCACGAAAGCCCTATCTTCCCTTCTCCTTCTTGTGGGATGGGAACTTTGGAAGGAAAGGAATGCGCGCGTCTTCAGGAACAAGGCGGCGCCGCTGACGATCATCATGCGATGCATCAAAGAAGAAGTGTCCATTTGGGTCATTGCGGGCGCCAAACATTTGCGTAATGTAATGCCGCGAGAGTAATTGTTTTGCCTTTTGACCGCTTGGCGGTCTGCTTGTAACGAAACCTCTTCTTAATTAATGAAAATGGCAAATCTTTTGCCTTGTTTCAAAACAAAAAGCATGAATACTTCCTCCATCGTGGTTTATTAGCCTGCCTCTTATTTTGGCTCAAATTTTGATCTAAAAATTAACTAATAAAATATAAGGTATATACTACAAAAGATATACCACAAGAAACTATTTTAAATACAAATCCAATGATATTTGTAGTATATATTATATATTTATTTGTTACATTTATGATCAAATTTGCTCCAAAATACAAAGGGGTCAATAAACTCGGACGTAGAAAGTAAGCAATCCCTCCGTTCCATAATATAAAAACATTATTTACACTCACTCTGTCCCATAATATAAGAAGAACACTAGTGTGTTGTGTCAAAAACGTAATTTTACACACCCATAATATAAGAACGTTTATAACACAACAAACTAGTGTAAAAAAGTTCTTATATTATGGGACAGAGTGAGTGTAAAAAATGTTCTTATGTATGTTATAGAACGGAGGGAGTGTATCGCTAGTCTCCTTGAGCTTATTAAAATTGAGATCTCATTCCCGTCAAAAATAAATAAAAATTGAGATCTCATTAAAATTTCACGAAGTACTACCACCCTTGCGAATGCGAAGGAAAATTAAAGCCGCCTTCTCCGTCCGGCTTTACAAATGGCAGCAGATGGTGGAGATGCACGTATCCGGACCAAGCAATCGCGGAGCTGGACTGGAAGCGTTCAACACCAACAGACTCAGAGCGGCACGCGCAGCGTCATGCGTTCATGCACCGGCACCAGGCCACCAACTGAAAGAGAGAATGGACTCCCACGTACTGACGAGGCAAGGGGATGAGAGTGCGAATGGATGGGGAAATAAATGGCTGGCGGTTGGCAGGCAGCGCGTGGCGTGAAAGCAGCCGACGAACGGGTCCCTGCGTTAGACTGGGGTAGTCAAGGCCTTTGATCCACGACCTCCACGGCAACTTTTTCTTGTTAAAAAAAATCCCATATCTATTATTATAACAACTACTCCCTCCGTAAACTAATATAAGAAACACTCTTATATTAGCTTACAGAGGGAGTAGATGATTACCCGCGCGTTACTGCCGGAACTATTGCCTAAATAGATAGTTTACTATGAAAAACAACTCTGCTAAAAGGATCATCACAATAATGAATAAATGATTCTCTGTTGACAGCCATACTTCAGAATGATATGGTCGTAGTGGTACATATGCATTTAGGGAAATCCGTTGGTGCTTCCGGGAGCGCGCGCTCCTGCACGCGAAAAAATATTTCAAAGTGTGAAAAAAATTCAAACAAAAATTTGGCGCTTACATCTCGGCAGTGCACGTCAGTTTCGGAGAAAACCGACATTTTTTGTGGATTGTGTAAAAAGACCAAAAGATGTCTTGTGAAAAGCATTTTTAACACTGCATTTTGTCTTTTTCACACGTGATACATAAGTTGTCGGTTTTCGCGAAACAACTTCGTGAGCATGTACAATATTGAGATGTACGCGTCAAGTTTTTGTTCGAATTTTTTTAACATTTCAAAATATGTTTAAAGCACATTTTTAAAACCAGGAGCTCGCGCTCCCATGTGTCAAAACACCACTCTCTTAGGCAGGACACCATATATCATTCAAAGTTTGGAGAATAGACGAACAATCAAATTAGAGGATTATATGGTCGTTTACCTGTAGAACGAACTTTCCAGCTTCAACTAAAACATCACCACCTAGCTATAACTCGAGTCTTGATTGTGCAAAATCTTCATCAGAACTTCCATGTACATTTACTTTGGTCCATCCAACAACAGGGGGTAAACAATTGTTATTAGTCATGATAGAATCGTAAGGTTTCTCCTTCTAAACATACCACGTCAAATGCGTAGTAAAGTACACTTCCCAACAATTTTTCAGCAGGAGAATTTGTAGTCGGCACATGAGCCAGAGTGAGAAAGAGATAACATAATTAAAATATCGCATAGTAACTTAGTAAGGGTAGATATTTTACTCTAAAAAGTTATATTTCTTAGTATGTGTAACTATTTCCATACATCATCATTCATCAAAGAACACTTCTGCACGTTTACATATCTATACCCCTATATAGTGTGCGAATAACTTTGAAAGTTGGTCGTTGGATGAAGCCAATCCGACGATATAGAGATGGAAAATCCGAGCACAACTGGCCGTTGGATATCATCTACATTCCACCAGATTCTGCCACATGTACAGTCTAAAAAACTCTCATGGTTGAACTTAAGCATAATGCACAAACCTCAAAACACAAGCACTTCTCCTTTGTTCTCTAGAATCTTCCATATCTTAATTGCCCAAACTTTTTTTTTCTAAATGAATTGTCACTTTTTGTTTTTACTTTATGCTTTACAATGCACAATTCCATGAATCTTAAAATAGATTTTTTTATAAAACTAATTTATTTTGGATGAGATGAACTATAAGAATTAAACGAACATCTACATCATGCATATATGACTCAAAGCTTACATGCTATAGTGTGGTATTTATTCATAATTTGGTTACTAAATCTCATGCGTGCAATGCATGTGTACCTTACAAGTATCAATAGAATACCATCATGGTCAAACCCTTTTCGTTGTTGGGTCAAAGGGATAGATTGTGTGGGCCCCCGAAATTGTCGGTAAATGATAGTATATATACCTCGGGGAGCCCATAGATATGTGCCGCGTCTATAAGCCGCACAAGGGAGACATGCTCGAGAAGAACACCCTGCCCCCTATACCGTGCATGCAACCTGAAAAAGGTTTATATAATCACCATGATAGGTCAAGTCAATCATCCTTTAATTTTTTAGAGGAAAAAATAACCCAAATAAACATAGTAGGTTTATATAATCGCCATGACAGGTCAAGTCAATCATTCCTTAATTTTTTAGAGCAAAAAATAACCCATAAAAACATAGTCTACAAATTAGCAAAACAAGGATCCCAAGGTTTATATAATTGCCATGAACGGTCACAATAGAGATATAATATATCTCTATAATGACCGTGTCATGGCATTTAAACAAAGCTTGAGATATGCAACTTCCCACCGGGTCACCCGTCCTTGGACTACTCCAGCCCGAGCACGCTTAACTTCCGCGTTCTATTTGACTAGACTAGCGGATGGGAAGCCGACCCTTGCTGATAAGAATTGCCTCCTTGCCATTAAGGCGTTTCACGCTGGTCACACTATGGGACCTACTCCCTCCTATCACACACATTTGTGCTTTTAGAAACTGTGTGGGGTATTTTACATGGCCAGTGTGTCGCCACTAGCCTTCAATGAGCACTGACACTGGTAGCGGGAAAACGATGGGAGAAGAGGCGGGAAACCGATGAGAGGAGTGGCGAGAAACGGTAGCCTGTTTAGAAAACCTAGTAGAGAAGGAAGCATGAACTAGCACGATGCATGTGCACAGTGCTTACCCATGTACTGCATGTGCTGTCAAAAGGGCTCAGGGTTGCCGTTCGATCTGGGAGCATCCAACGGTGCACACGTACGATCTGTGGGGTTTGGGTTCTGGCCAATCAGAATGCATGACTCAGATCGCGCGCGCAACAGGGGGGAAGAATATCGTACGGAAACCAACATCGGTGGAAACTAGTGAAAACCAGGAGAAAAAGATGTTTTGAAGTTTCAAAAAAAATTTGAAGAAAATGCGGGATGTTAAGAGGATGATGTTTTATTGCCACACAAAATTTCAAGTTGAAACACATTACGAGATGTGAGCTATGAAAAAGGCAAAATCAACATTGAATAGTGCCGAATAGTAATGTCACTATTCAGGGCTGAATTTGTCTTTTTCATAGCTCACATCTCGTAATGTTTTTCAACTTGAAATTTTGTGTCACAATAAAACATCACCTTCTTAACATCCCACATTTTTTTCAGATATTATGAAACTTTAAAATATGGTTCCCATGAAGTTTTCATTGAATATCGACTTTCGTGAGTGAACCGTGTGATATTTAAAAACATTTTGTGAGAATAATCTCGGTTTTTAAATCCCCGTAAATCCAAAACTAAGCCGAATCGTGAAACCTCGCATGGTGTCACGACATGGCACATATATATGTCGAGGAACTTTTTCGTCCATTTTGGCACAAGTTTTATTACAAGCCTCTTACAAACTGAAGCTTCTCTCAAAGAAGCCTTGTGGTTCCGATAGGGAAACGTGTCCCCCTTGTGGGCGAAATGTAATCACTGCCTCTTTTCGCCTTGTATTGTCTTCTACGGGTAACATGGAACGACAAGATATCCGTGCTGAAATTTAAATTTATTCAGGGTTCGTTTGGCCTTTTTAAACACGAATTGAGTTTCCTAGGCATTTAATACCCATAATTCAAATCTAAACTTCAAATACATGCTCCAGTTCACCAAAATGGCTAGAAAATTTATACATGTGTCCTTGGGTGCATGTTTAGGTCCCATGCCAGGAATGGGAACGAATTACAACCATACCGGTGTCCTGGCTCATCCTCAAACATTCTGAATCTCAGTTTTTAAATACCCATAAATCCAAAACTCACCAGAAAGTCATCAAAGGTGGCATGGTGTCACGTCATGGCACATATATGTCGTGGTAAAAACATTGCCAATTTGGGCCAAGCTTTATTACAAAACTTTTACAAACCGGAGCCTGTCGCAAGAACCCTCATCGTTTTGATAGGGAAACGTGTCCCCTTGTGGGCCAAACGATAATAGCTCCCTCTTCTAGCCTCGTATTTTCTTCTACACGTGACACAGAACAACGGGAGATTCATGCTGAACTTTGAAATTATTCAGGGTTCGTTTGACCTTTTTTATTTATTAATTGAGTTTTCTAGGCATTTAATGTCCATAATTCAAATCCAAACTACAAATACATGCTCCAGTGCACCAAAATGGCTAGAAAAAACGTACATGTTTCCTTGGGGTGCATGTTTAGGTCCCATGGAACGAATGAGAACGAATTCAACCATCTCGCCGTCCTGGCTTGGCCACAAACATTGCGAATCTTGGTTTCTAAATATCTGTAAATCCAAAACTCACCAGGAAATCATGAAACTTGGCATGGTGTCACTACATGGTACATATAATTGTCCAATTTGGGCGAAGCTATATTACAAGCGTCTTACAAACCGGAGCCTGTCGTAACCCTTGTTGTTCCGGTAGGGAAACATGCCCCTCTTGTGGGTGAAACAATAATCGCTGCGTCTTCACGCCTTGAACTTTGTTTTCTACAGGCAACATAGAATAATAGGAGTGTCGGGCTGAAATTTGAAACTGTCCAGGGTTCGTTTGGCCATTGTATATATTATTGATTACTAAGTTTTCTACGCATTTGTTTTTGTGAGCTAAAGGAAATACAAAATATAATTCCTTGCTTATTTTTGAATAGAAACAAATTTATTGTAGTGTCGGCTACGGGTTTATATTTTTGTGAGCATTTGCATCGGTTTATATTTTTGTGAGCTAAAGGAAATCCAGATCCAAAATAGGAGGTTTACTTGGAGCAATGAACAGAGCAATCCGACTATGTCAAAGCTTGATGGGTTCTTTTGTAGTGAGGATTGGGACATAACCTTCGACAAGCACATCTTGCACGCCTTATCGTCGTCGCTCTCTGACCATTGCCCTCTCCTTCTTGCCAATGATGATGGACCAAGGCGGCCGCGCACCTTCCGCTTTGAAAACTTTTTGACCAACATGCCAGGCTTCCAACGAGTTGTCCAAGATGCTTGGAATGAGGCCTCCCGCACACACTGAGCCATACCAGAGGCTGTTCCACAAGCTGAAAAATACCAATCAGAACCTTCGCTCTTGGAGCAAGCGCCTCTTCTCTAATGCCAAGGTTCAATTGCATATGGCCCTGGAGATAATTCTTAGGATTGATGAGGCTCAGGAGATGCGGGCTCTGAGCTTGGAGGAGATAGATGTTCGGAAAAGACTCAAGAAAAAAGTGGTGGCCCTTGTAGTTATGGAGAGAGCTAGGAAGAGGCAAAGCTCGAGGATCACCAACATCAAAGAGGGAGATGCGAATACCCGATATTTCCACCTAAGAGTTAATGGGCGGAGAAGGAAAAATCTTATCCACCGCCTCAAGCAGGGGCTCGGGCTGGGTGACGGATCATGACCACAAAAAGAATATTGTTCATTCCCACTTCTTTGGGATTTTGAAAAAGGGTGCCCCACGTTCTAAGACCATCAATTGGGCGACCATTCCCGTTGCTAGCCACGATATATCCGCGCTTGGTGATGCCATTACGGAGGAGGAAGTTAGGGCTGCCGTATTTGTCATGCCTCGCGACAAAGCGCCCGGTCCAGATGGCTTCACTGGAAAATTCTTCAAGAGCTCCTGGGATATCATTAAAGATGACATCATGCTAGTGGTTAATAATTTCTCCAACCTCCATACCAGAAACTTGCACTGGCTCAACTCGGCGAATATTGCTCTCATTCCCAAGAAGGATGGCGCAGAGGAGATCTCTGACTTCAGGCCCATTAGCCTCATTCATGATGTGGCTAAGCTCATTGCCAAGATTCTTGCCACTAGATTGGCTCCCCACATGAATGATATCATTTCAATTGCGCAAAGTGCTTTCATCAAAAAGAGGAGCATTCACGACAATTTCATGTATGTGCGGAATCTAGCCAGAAGATTTCACCGCATAAAAAAGCCGATGCTCCTCTTCAAGCTTGACATGAAGAAGGCATTTGACTCTGTTAGATGGGATTACCTGTTGAAGACGTTGAATCACCATGGCTTTCCTGCCCGCTTCCGGGACTGGATCTCGACAATACTATCCACGACGTTCTCAAGAGTTTTGCTCAACGGTATTGCCGGTGACCCAATCAAGCATGGACAGGGACTTAGGCAGGGGGCCCCGCTATCACCATTGCTATTCGTGCTTGCCATCGACCCACTACACCATATCCTCAACAAAGCCACCACCCAAGGCAAGCTTCATCCCCTCCCTGGGAGGCACATGGGGATTCGTGCCTCTCTTTATGCCGATGATGCCGCAGTTTTCTGTGCCCCCATCAAGGAGGACATACAATTCCTTGCAGCCATGCTTACTTCCTTCGGTGAATCAACCGGCCTCTCCACAAACTGCACAAAGAGTATTGTAGCCCCTATCAGATGTGCCAACATGGACCTGGATGACGTTCTCTAATCCTTCCCGGCATGCTGCTCCTCCTTCCCTATTCGCTACCTTGGCCTCCCACTCGCAATCAAAAGATTAAGGATGATACATCTCCAAATGCTGGAAGACAAAGCTGCAGGCAAATTGGCGCCTTGGAAAGGCAAGCATGTTGTTATCTCCGGTCGCATGACCTTGGTCAAGGCAGCCCTTACGGCGGTGGCCATTTACCACATTACACCGCTTGACCTTCCGGTGGAGGTTCTCCAGGCGATCGATAGGTTGCGGCGAGCCTACCTTTGGGCCGGAACTGACAAGGTAACTGGTGGAAATTGCAAAGTAAACTGGGCGCTCGTCTGCAGGCCAAAAGAATTTGGAGGCCTTGGCATTTTGCACCTTGGCAAGTTTGCCGCTGCCCTCCAGTTGCGATGGCTTTGGCTCGACTGGGACGACCCACCACGTGCGTGGTGCGGTATGGGGACACCTTGCACGGCCAATGACCGTAACCTGTTTGCGGCTGCGACTAAGGTCATGATTGGTGATGGACAGAAGGCTTCCTTCTGGGAGTCGCCTTGGCTAGAGGGTTTTAGGCCAAAAGACATTGCTCCAAGGACTTTTGAGATTTCACGCAAGAAGGGGGCATCTGTTGCCATAGCCATAAGGGATGGGCACTGGATAAACCAAATTGATTACCATAACGGCCTCACGCTTGAGCACCTCCAACAATTCTTGGCATTATGGGAGAAGCTTCTGAATGTCATCATCCGGCCTGGTGTCAAGGATACCATCCTTTGGAAATTTACCAACGATGGCCAGTACTCAGCTAGGTCTGCTTATCGCGATCCACGAGATGGAGCCGCCGTCACCTCCTGTTCTTCATCGGGAGGCCAGATCTGGAGTCCATTCGGGGCTCCAGAGAGGGGGATCTTTTCATTTTTCATCATCACCAACCCTTCTCTATCGCCAATTCCATGATGCTCCCCACCGGGAGTGAGTAATTCCTTCGTAGGCTCGCTGGTCGCACTACAAAAAAAGACACATCCGTGACATTTTGGGCCGAACGAAGTTTTTTTCTGTCATACATATGACACTTCTATGACGATAACTGTGACAAAACCCGGTATCATCATAGATGTGGTGGGCTCCTACTTCTATGAAAAAAAATCATGACAGAAAATGGGCTATTCTTCCTGGGCGGGCCGGAGACGCAGCTGCATGACATTGTTTGGGCCGTCCATGACGGAAAAAACCATGGTAGAAGCGAGGGGGAGGAAAATTTAGGGGAGTTCCCGATTACGGTGGGAGGTCGGGGGCCGAGCGATGCACGTTTTCTCTCGTACAGGTACACGCCTGTGTGCGAGGCGTTGGCTCTAACTGAACCCGAGTGAGGCGTTGGGATCTAACTGAACCCGAGCGATTGCACTGCAGGCTACGCGTTACTGAACCCGAGCGATCGATCGATGGTTGTTAACTGAACCAGATGGAGCGATTCCTTCGCTACTGCTGCTAACTGAAGTCGATCGATGCTGCCTCTGGGATGAACATTGAG
>NC_041381.1:224782483-224812420 GCF_002162155.2 Triticum dicoccoides | reverse complement strand
CCCCGTTTCGACCGTAGGAGGTCCGTTTCGTCCGTTTTGAGGTACGCCACACCCCTCCCGATCAACAGGACCCCCGTTTCGACCGTAGGAGGTCTGTTTCCTCCGTTTTGCGGTACGCCACACCCCTCCCGATCAACATGACCCTGTTTCGAACGTAGGAGGTCCGTTTCCTCCGTTATGCGGTACGCCAGGCCTCGTTTCCATCTCCTGTTCCGTCTAAGCCCTCCCGATGAACACGACCACGCATTCCGTTCCGACCCAGCCAGTTGGCTCCCCATGAACACGACGACGACGCTGTTTCTCCGTTCCGACCCAGCCATGTACGTATGCGCGAGTAGGCATTCGAGACCCTGCCCGTATGTACGTACGTGGCCATATTTTCATTCTTGCACCCTCGCCGCTGTACGTACGTGTACATGCTACGTGCGCGCCTCTACTACGACACGTGCGTGCCTCTACATCGACCAGTATGTACGTACACGTTCGCGACCAGAATGACAACGCTGCGTACGCTTCGACCAGGTGGGTCCCGACTGTTAGGCACTTCCTTGCCTGCGAAGATGTAGCTGGTGGGTCCCAGCACTCAGGGGGGCGAATCTTTTTTTTTGCCCGGACGCACTTCCTTGCGTGCGAAGATGTAGCTGGTGGGTCCCAGCAGTCAGGGGGCGAATCTTTTTTTTGCCCGGATGCACTTCTTTGCGTGCGGAGATGTAGCTGGTGGGTCCCAGCAGTCAGGGGGAAACATTTTTTCACGAAATACGGTGGCCCGTCCGGTGGGTCCCTGCTGTCAGGTGGAGGAATAATTATTTTGCGCGTAATAAGGAGGCACTTCCTTGCAGCCGCCGTGGACCCAGCTGTTAGCCTCTCCCCGCACAGTACTCTTCCGATGGAAGTCGGTCGTTGACCACATTGACCACGTCGCACCGAGAGCACCATGGCGGTAGACGACGGCGAGGCCTAGGAAGGGGACGATGCGGAGCCAGGGAAGACGCAGCAGTGGATGCCCACATGAAGGGGAGTACGAGGGTTCACTGATTCGGCTGCGCTGGGAGGCTGCCGTCGCTGTAGAATAATAGGGGGTGTGGGTGAGTAGAGGGATGGCCTGGCCAGCAGTGGGAGTAGTAGGGGGCGGTGAGGTCTCCGCGGCATCACAGCCGGCCACGGGAGGCAGGAGCATGCGGCATGACCGGCGCTGCTTTGGGCGGCTGGAGCACGAAGACCAGAGGTTGAAGAAGCACTACGACCGTTGGATGGACATTGTACGGTCACTGGAGCTAGAATCGTTCATATTGACTAAGTTGACAAAGCCCTCCGTCCCCGTAAACTTAGTAGGCCCACAAGTCAGCCTCCCACGAAGGTGAGT
This sequence comes from Triticum dicoccoides, assembly GCF_002162155.2. NCBI lineage: Eukaryota > Viridiplantae > Streptophyta > Magnoliopsida > Poales > Poaceae > Triticum > Triticum dicoccoides. The sequence goes on along the minus strand of NC_041381.1, from coordinate 224,811,057 downwards.
CCCAGCTAGCAGGGGGGGTATTCATTTTTTTGTGCGTAATAAGGAGGCATTTCCGGTGGGTCCGAGCTGACAGCGGGGGGAACGTTTTTTTTGCGAAATACAAAGACCCTTCCGGTGGGTCCCAGCTATCAGGTGGAGGAATCATTATTTTGCGCGTAATAAGGAGGCATTTTCCTGTGTGGGCCCCTACTGTCAGCCTCTTCCGATGGTTGTTGTTTATTGACCATGTTGACCTCGCCGCGCCGAGAGCACAAATGCGGTGGACGAGGGCGAGGCCCAGGAAGAGAACCACCCAGAGCCGGTGAAGCCACCGCAGCGGATGCCCACATTGAGGGGAGAACGAGCGCTGACTGGTCGGCTGCGGGGTGAGGCTGACGTCGCTCGAAAATAACAGGATGTGTGGGTGGTTAGAGGGATGGCTTGACGGCAGCACAACCAGCCACGGGAGGAGGGAGCAGGCAGTCCCGCCGGCGCTGGTTTGGGCAACTGGAGTAGGAAGATCAGAGATTGAAGAAGCACGGCGGCCGCTGGATGGACATCCAACAGTCACTGCTGTGTGTTGACTAAGTTGATAAAGCCTTGCGTACGCGTCAAAATTTTTTTAGGACAGCGTCATCGTCAACCTAGTAGGCCCAGAAGTCAGCCTCCAAATCTGTGGAAAATAGCATACATCCCATTAGCCATTATTTTCAATAATTTACAGCCCATTTGCTAATTCTTAAGGATATTTGAAGCCCATATTCTTTTTATTAGCATTACAGACCATATATTCTAGGCACTGCTAAAAAATTCAACGAAATTTTGCATATTTCGGTGGGGTCCGAACTCTTTTAATCATGAAATTTTGAGTCACGTTAAAAATAATTTTCAAAAAGTTATATCAAAATGAAATTCAAATACAATTCTCCGCAAAAAAAGAATGAAATTTAGAATCTTAACTAGCAAGATGCCCGTTCGTTGCACGGAACATGCAGATGCATTTGTATGAGTAGTTTATCTTGTGGGAGAAAAGATGATATTTTAATGTAATTGCCAGTTGGCTTTGGTTTTTATAAGAGTAGAGAGTAGAGAAATCCTAAAAAAAAGATATTTTCAATGCAATTGCCGGTTGGCTTTGGTTTAAAAATTTACAGCCCATTTCTTACAACTTATAGCCAGTTTTCTGGGGAAGCCCATTTCTTACTACTTACATCCATCCTCGTCTTGAAAGATTTGCAGCCCAGCATGGCTGAGAAAAGCAAGTAGGCCTCGGTTTTGGTATTCTCCAAAAAAAAAAGAACTGGGCTAGCCAATTTTAGAAACAAAAAATATATCAACTGGGCTCGTCATGTGCTTAATAAAAGCATAAGCATGGGCTAGACGGGCCACAGCCCCCGCACAGCGTGCAGTTGAGCTCCGTCTCTGAAGCTGAAAAACAACTGGGCGAGCTGCTGGGTTCCTGGTGTTATCCGCTTGTTGTGTAATTTTCTCGTTTATTGACTACATTGACAATGGCGTGGAACCTAGTTGTCAAACAATTAGGAGGAAGTATTTTTTTGGCTTGTAATAACAAGGCACCTGCTTGCGAAATGCAATGACCCTGGTGGGTCCCTACTGTCAGCCTCTCCACGTACAGTCATCTCCTGATTCCTCTTAGTTGTTGACCATGTTGATAATGCTAGACGGCGGCGGGCACAGCGAGCTAACCAAGGCGGAGAACAACGGAAAGGCCTCGGACGGGAATGAACAGCAGCCATGGAAGATGCGATAGTGTAGTGGCATGTGGAGGGGAGTACGAGGGCAACAACATGCAAGTCAAGCATACAAATGGTACAAAAAGCCCAAGGATTAATTGTTCATCAAATTTTTAGACAAATCCCATATTGAACATGACAGTAACATCTAAACCAACCACTCTTTTTTGCAGTCACAAACAAATGGATCGGTCTGATCCATAAAATCAACAACCTATGCAAAAAAAATTATTTCAGGATGTCTACAACTTATTGTAAATAGAAGCCGAGCACGTTTAGAAGCCCATTTGTCCACCTGAAACTTCTTTTTTCTGTTCAACATGTTTGTCCGTGAGAAATCTCCTGCTGTAAAAATTAAGCCTCATGGACAATAGTAACCTCACATTCAACAGGAAGAATGTGACAAAGCTTCTGTTTGCCTGGTTGGATGCATATCGTCCCATCGTTATTGTCCTCAAACGAATGTCATGAGAACTGAGAAAATCCTTGTGCTTATTATCCCAACGATAGGTTATATGTTTTTCTCCATGTGGTTCTGCCTAAGTAGACATGAAGATTGAAAACAATTAAGGTCTGAAAAAAGAGTATGTCGAAAGAATGACAGCTGAACAGTTAATTCTAGTACAATATATACGGGCTTTCAATGTGCATTAAATCATCACTTCTATGTATAAATTCTCCAGAGATCGAAAGCATCGCAGCAAGCCAATAATTATGTCCAGATCAAAACTATACATTCTGATATATATGATCTTGAAAAAATCCAGCAGCATTGATAGGCTATCAATGGACGAACTCTTCATTGAGCATATAGCATAATATTAGTACCCAAAGTGTACTCCAAGATGATATAAAACTTATGCGCACAAATGAAAAATGCAGCATATGATTACAAATGTGTAGATGATAATATACAGTACCTGAAAAAGTGAGGAGCCAAACACCAACTCCTTGTGATTATTAAACGGGTCACTAATTACACCCAAGGTCTCCAGTTTGGGCGCAGAGACGACATTTATTTCTGAAGGTGTATAACAATTATGAAGGAGCAACCTTTCAAGTGAAGGGGCATCTTCGATGATGAGCTGCTGTCCTTTAAAACAAATTCCAATGCTTTTAAGGTGAGGCGACTTTATTTGGAGACAACTGATACCGATTTCTATTCCCAAAACAATCAGCAAGCGCTCCAGGGCAGGGTAACTGGAGTGGATGATGCTGTGCAGTGAGGCCTCCGACAGATAAACCACCACAAGCGAAAGTTTTTTTAGCAGTGGGAGTCGAAGCATTTGTACCAGATCGTATGGTAGATGGAACCGGGCGAAGGTGGCGGTGTGGAGAGAGGAGGAAAACCGCGAGATGGACAACGGTGGTGTGGGCACGAATTCTTGGTATGTTCGTGGTATGAAACTTTCGTGGTAATGGTAGAACTCAAACTGCTGGAGTTTTCCGAATTCAGGGGATGTCAGCCAAGCGTCCACCTTGCCGGGTATGGACAACAGGTAGCTTGTCGGGATGCAGAGGCATTGAACGGGGCCCTGTTGGTGAGAAGAGACGATGGCTCTGATGAGATCAAATTCAGGAAGGACAGATATCTGACGACAATCGAGATTGAGGGGCACGGTGCGCCATAGAGGGCGCCACCGAGTTGAGAGGATTTGTGTGCAATAGCAATCCTTGGTGGGGAGAAGCGAGATGATCTCCTCAAGGATGACGACCGGGAGATCGCTGATGCGGTCCACCGGAGATTCTACCGGTTCCTCAGATCCGGGTGGGAGGGGGGGGCTCGCCGCTTCTCCCCGCACTACCGGGTGCAGGATCAACAACCAGCGTCGCCGCTGGCGGGAGCCTCATCTTCTTGGCGCTGTGTGGGGACCCCGACTCATAAGTCGAGATCACCGAATGCACGTGTACAGTGATCCCAGAGATCAATGCTCACTGAACACATAGAAGCTGAATAACAAGAGTCTTACATCCATACATACCGTCTTACACAAATTATGACCATTATGGTCAAGTCTTACATTGATAAAGCCTTAAGGGTTGAACATCAAATGAAACACAAGCAGCGGAAATCTTCGTCGATAAGTAGAACCCATGCCATCTGCCTTAACCCTACAGGCATTCTGACTGGGAAACGTCCTAGTTCGCATGTTCGTCTCCAAAGAGCTCTTCTTCGAACTCGGTTCTTCCATGCCTGGCCAATTAAATAACCAGTGGCAAGCCAATGAGTACTTTGAATGTACTCGCAAGCAACCCATGTTTTGGTCCAAGATGTAACAATGCATGATATAGGTAAATTTTTGTAGGAAGCTAGTTTGGAGTGCAATGACATGTTCAACAACTTGTAAGACATGCATCAGGAGAATTCAAGTAACCATGAGGACAAGTTACATATATCAACATAAATAGAGTGGGCATCAAGCCAACTCAATCATGTCAAGTCCCTTGACTTGACCCAAGTAGTTCTCACCAATTATCCAAACACACACTGGTTTGTGAAGCTCTGGACGTAGTTTAAGCAGCACCGCCCAACTGTCCTTGACCGTGGACACGGCTATTCGAATAGTTTTACACTCTCCAGAGGTTGCACACTTTACCCACAAGATCCGGGGAACTTCCCTGTCATCCATGACCCGCGATACCTCAAGTACCCGGGGTAAGCACCCGATCACTATCTTTCCCTAGACGATACTAAAAAGGAGTCCACTCGTTGTTCCGTGTCCTCATGATGTACATCATACGAGACTCACTCGAGATCGTAACATCTGAGAGGGGACACAACGGTGTATCCGTGCCCTGTGAAAACAGTCATGGCCGCCCTACCTGGCACGACCCCGTCCCGAGAGAGAGCACCAACTCTCCCCCGTCACTAGTAATGCGGGTTCCAAGCTAGTATCAGCCTAGGTAATCAATAATGCCCTTTCCCATACAAGGGTAGAGTGGTTGCGCATGTAAGGTTGGGACAGTCGACAAATCTTAAATCTAATCCGTTTTTGAAAACAACACACACTTGCCTCGGTACACCACTTCGTCATCAAGTGGTTACCCATCTCATCATCTCCCTCGGGCATAAGTGGCACCCGACAGGGTTTTCGAAAAGTCCTTTGAAAACACTTTGTCTCCTTCATCATGCATATACCCGTCCCTTTTTGCGTAGCATCTACTTTAGCATCCTATCTACCCCCACCGGCATAACCCTCATAAGAAGGTAGGGTCATGCACAATGCAAGTATCAACGAGGAAGTAATGGTGGCAAACCATCAAGGTGGTTACCACCTCATCATGATTCCGTTGCAACAACAATATGGTGCTATATGACATGCATAAAAAGGGTTTCTCAAACATGGTCAAAGGGTTGCTTGCCTGGCTCAACAAAGTCTCTTGGGTCTTCAAAGTCTTCTGGTCCAACTCCTTCGTCAGCAACGCAATCTATCGTCGCAAAATAATAACGAGAAAAATAAGGCAATAATAAAACAGACAAAGAAAAGTGCTCAGAAAAATGTCAACTCATTTTTGTTAAATACCAGGGTGAAAACTAAGAAGGGGAAAATTCCTAGTTTTGGATTTGGAGTAGCAGAATAGGAGAAATGGATTTACAAAGGTATATTTAAATGCTTAAAATCACATTTAAATATTTATAATGAAGAAAAGGTTGTTGGATTTGAATGAAAGTTGCACCATTAAATAGGTTGCAGTACTTTAGGAATTTAGGAGTTGGAATTAATTTATTTGGACAAATATTTTATCCTGTGGAATTTTTACAAGTGTGACGGAAAAGAAAAAAAGGAAGGGGCACTGTGCCTTCTGGGCCAGAACAGCCGCAGGGCAGCGGCCCAGCGCATTGGTGCACATGCACGCGTCAGGTTTAAACCTGACGGGCGGGGCCCAGGCGTCAGCAAGAGAGAGAGAGGGGCGATGGAGGGGAGAGGCTGACAGGCGGGGCCCGCCTGTCATCCCTAACTCCGAGTCCAGACGGCTGGTGAGCTCACCGGCGACGATGCAGGGCACGACGAGGTTGGGCGAGGGCACGGCTGGGCTCAGAGTCGTGTCACCGTTCGGGTGGAGGTGGTTGCGGTCGTCGGGGTGGCCTGGTTCGCCGGCGACGAGGAGGCACGGCGGAGGAGCGTCGGGTGGTGGTCGTTCCGGGCGACTCCGACTGCAAACAAGGCGGGGGAGAGAGGGAAAATGATCAGTGGGAGGAGGCGGTTTCAGATAGGGGCAGAGGAGGAGCGGGGGAGGCCTGTACCTCGCGAACTCCGATGAGCCAAAGCGGCGGAGCTCGAGCTCAATCTCGAGCTCGGGCGGCTCTGGAGAGGAAGTGGGGCGCTGGGGGGATGTTTTGGGGAGTGGGATAGCGAGTGGTAAGGAGAGGAGGGCTCGGGGAGGCCCTTAAATAGGCGAATGGTGGGGTATCGTGGACCCGTGCGCCGGCGAGCTCCTGCTCGTTGCCACAGGGCTCGGGAGGAGCTGGCGCTGTGTCTGGGGTGTTTCTGGGCGTGGACTACGCCGAGGGGAGCTAAGGGGGAGAGCGGGGAGAAGTCAGAGACGCCGCACGTGTGAGTCGCGCCATTGGCGTGCTCGGGCGGCCAGCGCGCGTGCGAGCAGGGGTGAGAGGAGGGAGAGGGAGGAGGAGGACAGAGGCGTGGCGTGACGCAAATGTCGAGGCGCATCGTCGGGCGTGCTGGGAAGGCCCGAGGTGGTCGGAGGCGGTTGGAAGGGGGCGGCTACAGTGCGGGAGTGCACTGTAGCGCGGTCCAGAGCGCCCAAATGGCCGGCATGGCCATTTCAATGCATGTGGTCACGACCAAAGGTGTCTGGTAGCTCTAGGGGGGAGTAAAGAAGTAGGAGATGGCCTTGTATGCCCTGGGTGGCCACTGGAGTGAGGAGGGAGGTGAGAAAGGAGAGAGAAGTTGCTGTCCAGGGAGGTAAATGGGGGTGTTTCGCCCCTTAATCATTGAGCAATGGCCATCAGAGAGTTACTAGAGGTAAGAGAGGACCAGGAGGAGCTGTGGTAAAGAGTTGAGTTCAAGGAGAATATTATTAGTGGCCAAAATGGTGATTTTTGAAAAGTGGCAGAAGGTGTTTGATAAAGGTTTGGACTAGCAGATGATTTCCAACTGCCATGAGACTCCACAGGGTGAAATGACACATATAATTAGGGCCTTCCACCAATTTGGAGTTTATTTGGGCAAAGTTGCCAATGCAACCTTTGTAAACCCTAGAAATTAGCAGAAATGAACTTGTGTAGATCTAGTTGAGCAAATCACTTTTCCTTGATGCACCACTTGGTGTAGTGGCCTCATTTGGTCATGTGAACATGCTCACAAAAGTTGGGGTCAAGGAGAGAAAGTTGGTAGTACAAACTTGTTCAAATTTGGTTCTGGTCAGAGAGGGTTTTGGGGCATTTTGGTGAACCAAAATGACCTTGATTGACATGAGGCTTTGCAAGGTGATCACAATATGCATTGGTGGCTTGCTGGATTTTCCTTGGATTTTTATGAAAATATTTCCTGTAGAAATATTTCAAATCCTTGAAATGGGCAGAAATGGTTTTGGAGGTTTTGTCCAATATTTTGAACATGACCATGTGTTGAAACTCTTATATATGGAAAATATATGTCCATTGAGTTTCCTTGATTTTTGTCAAATATTTTTGAAACAATAAAATAATTTTTCCCTATTAAAGACGATTTCTGGCCTTAAGAAAAAGCTTTTAAATAAAATAGGAAAATGACTTTTAAAATTATATTTTGTGGTTTATGGGAGTCCTATATCTAATAGGTCTCAAATATACTCTTTGAAATATTTTTCATACCCCAAATCAAGTACTTGTAGTGCAAACCTCAATTTAGGGGTTTTTGGAAAACTAATTTTTGAAAATACTATTTGGCCAAATTATTTTTGTATGAAAATATTATATTGCACTATGCACATGGCATGATCATTGGGCAGATGTTTTGGATCAAGGAAATGAAGTATAGAAGGTGAAGCTATGTTGACCTTTAAGAGCACTTGAAAACACAGAGAGAAAACCAACTCCAAATAAAAGCCAAATAATGCAAAAGATTTTTTTGGTCCAAATTTTCATGCTTTAATAATGCAAATGATATGTTACAAAATGCAAGGTGTGACAGACCTACCCCCCTTACAAGAATTTCATCCCCGAGATTCCTAAACTAGGCTTTAAAAGAGATCGGGGAACTCGGATCTAAGGTAGTCTTCACGTTCCCAGGTTGCTTCTGCTTCAGTGTGGTTGCTCCACTAGACCTTGAAGTACTTGATGGTGCGGCTTCGAGTGTGTCGCTCAGCCTCTTCCAAAATGCAGATGGGCCTCTCACGGTAAGTCAAATCAGGCTGAAGGTCAATGGCTTGGTGATCGACATCCTTGTAGAGATCAGGCTTGTCTGGAACTTGGAGGTACTTCCGGAGTTGTGACATGTGGAATACGTTGTGCACATCGGATAGTTCAGGTGGTAGTTCCAACTGGTAAGCCACTTCTCTGCGTCGTGCGGTCATCTCGAAGGGGCCGATAAATCTTGGTGCGAGCTTTCCCTTAACGTGGAAACGCTTGGTTCCCTTAAGAGGAGTTACTCGCAGGTATACATGGTCTCCGACTTGGAAGTCTACTTGTCGGCGACGAGTTTCAACATAGCTCTTCTGCCTCGACTTGGCGGTCTTCAGTCGCTCTCTGACTAGCTGAACTTGCTCTTCTGCTTCATGGAGGATATCGGGCCCAAATACTAGTCCTTCTCCGGTTTTTGACCAATTGAGGGGTGTGTGGCACTTCCGTCCGTATAACACCTCAAATGGTGCCATCTGAAGGCTTGACTAATAACTGTTGTTATAGGAGAACTCGACAAAAGGGAGGCAATCTTCCCACCTAGCTCCATATGCCAGGACACAGGCTCGGAGCATGTCTTCGAGTATCTGATTCACTCGTTCTATCTGACCTCCGGTCTGTGGGTGGAAAGCAGTGCTGAAGGACAACTTGGTCCCCATGGCTTCTTGGAACTTCTTCCAGAACCTTGAGGTAAATTGGGTTCCTCGATCTGACACAATCTCCTTGGGAACACCATGAAGGCTTACGATCCTGTTGATGTATAGAGTTGCTAGCTGGTTGCCATCATAGGTAGTCTTAACAGGAATGAAATGGGCTACTTTGGTCAAATGATCGACTATGACCCAGATGGAGTCATGTCCCTTGTTTGACCTAGGTAGTCCAGTGATGAAATCCATTCCGACTTTATCCCATTTCCACTCGGGAACCTTGAGTGGTTGGAGCAATCCAGCAGGTCGCTGATATTCAGCCTTGACTCTTTGTCATACATCACACTTTGCAACATAGGTGGCAATCTCCCTTTTAATCCCGTGCCACCAAAATCTTTCCTTCAGGTCTTGATACATCTTGGTTTCTCCAGGATGGATGGAATACGGGGTGTCATGAGCTTCTTGCAAGATCAGATTCTTGAGCTCAACCTTGTTGGGCACGCAAATGCGATTCCCAAACCACACAACTCCTTGCTCATCCTCTGAGAAACTTGGGGCTTTGCCCGCCTTGATCCTCCTCTTGATGCCTTCAATACTCTCGTGTCCCTTCTGAGCTTCCTTAACATCATCCATCAAGGTAGGCCAAATTTCGAGGTTGGCCAAGAATCCTGGTGCAACCAGTTCCAACCCGAAGCTTTCAAGTTCTCCATACAAGGCGGGCAGCTTGTCCTTAAGCATAGAATTCAAGGAACAAGCCTTTCTGCTTAATGCATCCGCAACCACATTATCCTTCCCAGGGTGGTATTGAACACTGAGGTCATAATCCTTGATCAACTCTAGCCATCTTCTCTGCCTCATGTTCAATTCCTTTTGAGTGAAAATATACTTCAGACTTTTGTGATCCGTGTATATCTCACACCGCTTCCCTAGGAGGTAATGTCGCCATGTCTTCAGGGCATGAACCATTGCTGCTAACTCAAGATCATGAGTAGCATAGTTCTCTTCATGAGGCCATAGTTGCCTTGAAAGGTAAGCTACAACTCTGCCCAATTGCATCAGGACACCTCCTAGTCTGGTTCTTGACGCATCATAGTATATCACAAACTCCTTGTGTATATCTGGTGTGGCCAGAACTGGGGCGGTGGTCAGTCTCTTCTTCAGCTCCTGGAAGCTTTCTTCGCACTTCGGCGTCCATTCAAACTTCTTGTCCTTCTTCAAGAGCTGAGTCATGGGTCGGGCAATGCTTGAGAATCCTTCAACGAACTTGCGGTAATATCCTGCGAGTCCGAGGAAGCTTTTGACTTCCTTCACATTGCTTGGGGATTGCCATTCAGTCATGGCTTCAATCTTAGTGGGATCGACCGACAATCCTTCTTCGGTCAAAACATGACCCAAGAATCCAACTTCACGCAGCCAAAATTCGCACTTGCTGAACTTGGCGTACAGTTGGTGCTCTCGAAGCTTGTCTAGGACCATCCTCAAGTGTTGCTCGTGCTCTTCTTCCGTCTTCGAGAAGATAAGAATGTCATCAATGAAGACAACGACAAACTTGTCCAAATATTCCATGAAGACCTTATTCATGAGATACATGAAGTAAGCTGGGGCATTGGTCAATCCAAAGGACATGACCGTGCACTCATACAGGCCATATCTGGTTACAAATGCCGTCTTCGGAATATCCTGGGGTCTAATTTTTAGCTGGTAGTACCCAGATGTGAGGTCGATCTTGGAGAACACCTTGGCCCCATTGAGTTGGTCAAACAGATCTTCAATCTTGGGAAGTGGATACTTGTTCTTAATTGTAACCTCATTGAGGGAGCGGTAGTCAATGCACAAGCGGATGGTACCGTCCTTCTTTGCCACAAACAGAACAGGTGATCCCCAAGGGGAGGCACTAGGGCGGATAAATCTCTTCCTCAACTGCTCTTCCAGTTGCTTCTTCAATTCTGCTAACTCCTCCGATCCCATTCTATAAGGCTTCTTATAGATGGGTCCTGCTCCGGGTATGAGCTCGATGATGAACTCAATGTCTTGGTCAGGAGGCATTCCTGGTAGCTCATCAGGAAAGACATCGGGGTATTCGCATACTACCGGCACTTGCTCCAATCCAACTTCAGTCAGACATTTGACTTGGTTTTCTTGAGCAGAGGAGGGGTTGGAGGCAAATTTAACTTCGACTCCTTGGTCATTGGTCACAGTGACAGTCCGGTTGGCACAATCTAACAAGCCTTGGTGCTTGATGAGCCAATCCATTCCTAAGATCACATCCAAGCCTTGCGATCTTAAGATGATAAGGTCTGCTAGGAAGTCTACCCCATTAATGACAATCCCGACTCCTTTACATCCTATCTTGGCTCTCATCTCTGCTCCGGGGGTTTGTACCACCATAGAGTTATTCAGGGGTGTAGCGGTCATGCCACTTTTTAATGCAAACTTTTGGGTGACAAATGAATGCGTGGCTCCAGAATCAAACAAGACAGTTGCAGGTGCTGAGTTGACAAGGAACGTACCTAGCACGACGTCTGGGTCTTCCTGGGCTTCTTCTGCAGTGACATGATTCACACGACCCCTGCCTTTGTTGGGCGGGTTGCGGGGAGCTTGTTTCCTTGGTGGCATTCCACGGCCTTGTCCTGGGTTCTGCGCATTGGGGCGCGGGGCGTCGGGCTTCTTGTTGGGGCAATTCTTGGAGTAGTGTCCTGGCTGACCACATCCAAAGTAAGTGACTTGGTTGGGGTTGCTGCTCTTGCCGGCATTGTTATTGGGGTTGTTGTAAGCTGGCCTGGGGTTGGCATACTGCTGAGGTTGATAGTTGGTGCGGGGTGCAAGGGCTCTTGGATGCTGATAGGTTGGCTTGACCGGGGCTGGCTGCCACGGGCGAGGCTTCTGGTTGCTGGAGCTACCCTTGCTGATCATCTTGCGCTTACGGGTATCATCCAAAGCACGTCGCTTGTCCTCAAGCATGAGTGCCTTGTTCACCAGACCAGGAAAGGTCGGGCAGTCACACACAACAAGCGAGTACTGCAGAGTCTGGTTAAGGCCTTCCATGAAGCGCTCCTTTTTGGCAGCATCAGTGCTGACATCCTCAGGAGCATACCTTGAGAGAACACTGAACTTCTGCATGTACTCCTTGACAGTGCTACTTCCTTGCTTCAGGGCTCGAAACTCGCTTCTTGATGGCCATGATTCCGGAAGGAATGTGGGCCTTGCGGAATTCTGCCTTGAAGTCATTCCAAGTGATGTTTTGCTCAGCATGCATGGCCTTGAACCCATCCCACCAAGCTCTGGCAGTTCCCCCGAGACAGTGGGAAGCATATGCCACCCTCTCATGGTCTTCAGTGCATCCGACTAGTTCCAGCAGATCCTCAATGGTGCGGACCCAGTCGTCTGCATCCAGGGGTTCAGCAGTCTCGATGAAGGTGGGTGGTGCATGCTTCTTGAACTCCACCAGCGTGGAACGTCCATTGCCGTTCCCCGCCGGCTGGCGGTTGACGGCTTGAGCAATCATCTGGAGGGTTGCAGTGTTGGCTTGGCGTTCCTCTCGGAAGGCTTGGAGAAGCTGAGCCATGTCCATGTTTGGAGGAGGTGGTGGTGGTGGAGTCTGTCCTCAGGCTTGGTCCTGGCTGACTCCTGCTTCAGCAAAACCTCCAGCTTCTTGCTGCTGGTTAGAGGTACCAGTACGTGTTACAACAGGCATCCTATTGGAGTGGTCAAGGTCTCATGATTGGGAAAGATGAGGGAAGGCAATATAGATGGGATGCCTAGTAAGGGGGTCGGTATGACACTAATTGTTTTCATGCAAGGGCCAAAAAGGCCAAACACATTCATTAAAATCCAATTGGGTGATGTAGTCGTTTACAGGTTCCCGAAGGAAAGCACAACGTCCATCAAACACATCAAAAGAAAACACAACACTACATGGTTTCATATGAACCATTTCAAGGACTCGACTTCGCATAGGGGTAGACGACCTACCCTACCGTAGGGGTTACTAACGGGCATATCCAAGTTGCGAATGATGCCTAAGTGGTGGAATGCTCGGTCGTGTAGTCTGGCTCTTCTGGGTCTTCCTCCTCATCATCAACATCCTGACTTTCCTCTTCACTTGAAGGGGTGGGGGAGTGGAGGAGCTCAACACGGCGTTGCTTTGCTGGTGGGGTGAAGAGCTTGCAGTAATACCTTGCGCTCATGTGGTGTTGCTGTGGTGGTTCTCCATCCTTTGGGGGTCTTCCGCCTCTGTATGCGATTGCGGGCTGTCCAGGGGGAGCACCTTCTTTCTTGATCCTATCCGTCTTCACTTGAGCTTGGAGAAGAAGTGCCTTGGTCTCATGAAGTTCCTTTCGGAGCTCCATTGATTCCGAGGCCAAGTGTTGTGCCAAACTATCGGCACAAAGGCTGAAGTAGGTCTGGAACCGGAGTGGAAGTCCTTCTTCTAATGGTGGAGCTGGTGCACTGCTCTCATCCTCACCTTCCTTCCGATAAGGCAAGAAGCGGGTTGCCAACTCGTCTGCCATCTCTGGAAGAAGGTCTCGGAGGCGGGTGAGTGCCTTGAGGGTTGCCGTCTCGACGACAAGAACTAGAGTTGCCATCTGGGGTCCCTCTAAGAACCAGCTTGTTGGAGAGTCATTAGCCTTCACGATCACTTCCACATGATACTCCGTCTCGGTGTCATTGATCCAATGCTCATGGTAGGTGAAAATGGGGGCTCGGTGAAACTGACACTTCTTGAGGCTATCCTCGAGAAGTACGGGAAATCCGGTGGTCAAGAAGTCTTTGGGTACAACAGCCATCTACAAAGGTTGAATGGGAGAGGTCAATAAGGGAAATATATTTTGGGTTGGGTAAGCTTCAGAAAAGAAGAGAAGTTTAGATGGTCTCAAGCTAACTAAGGCTTCCTACAGTCGGGATGGCTCTGGTACCAGCTCTGTGGGGACCCCGACTCATAAGTCGAGATCACCGAATGCACGTGTACAGTGATCCCAGAGATCAATGCTCACTGAACACATAGAAGCTGAATAACAAGAGTCTTACATCCATACATACCGTCTTACACAAATTATGACCATTATGGTCAAGTCTTACATTGATAAAGCCTTAAGGGTTGAACATCAAATGAAACACAAGCAGCGGAAATCTTCGTCGATAAGTAGAACCCATGCCATCTGCCTTAACCCTACAGGCATTCTGACTGGGAAACGTCCTAGTTCGCATGTTCGTCTCCAAAGAGCTCTTCTTCGAACTCTGGTTCTTCCATGCCTGGCCAATTAAATAACCACTGGCAAGCCAATGAGTACTTTGAATGTACTCGCAAGCAACCCATGTTTTGGTCCAAGATGTAACAATGCATGATATAGGTAAAATTTTGCAGGAAGCTAGTTTGGAGTGCAATGACATGTTCAACAACTTGTAAGACATGCATTAGGAGAATTCAAGTAACCATGAGGACATGTTACATATATCAACATAAATAGAGTGGGCATCAACCCAACTCAATCATGTCAAGTCCCTTGACTTGACCCAAGTACTTCTCACCAATTATCCAAACACACACTGGTTTGTGAAGCTCTGGACGTAGTTTAAGCAGCACCACCCAACTGTCCTTGACCGTGGACACGGCTATTCAAATAGTTTTACACTCTGCAGAGGTTGCACACTTTACCCACAAGATCCGAGGAACTTCCGTGTCATCCATGACCCGCGATACCTCAAGTACCTGGGGTAAGCACCCGATCACTATCTTTCCCTAGACGACACTAACAAGGAGTCCACTCGTTGTTCCGTGTCCTCATGATGTACATCATATGAGACTCACTCGAGATCATAACATCCGAGAGGGGACACAACGGTGTATCCGGTGCCCTGTGAAAACAGTCATGGCCGCCCTACCTGGCACGACCCCGTCCCGAGAGAGAGCACCAACCCTCCCCCGTCACTAGTAATGCGGGCTCCAAGCTAGTATCGGCCTAGGTAATCAATAATGCCCTTTCCCATACAAGGGTAGAGTGGTTGCGCATGTAAGGTTGGGATAGTCGACAAATATTAAATCTAATTCGTTTTCGAAAACAACACACACTTGCCTCAGTACACCAGTTCGTCATCAAGTGGTTACCCATCTCATCATCTCTCTCGGGCATAAGTGGCACCCGATGGGGTTTTCTAGAAGTCCTTTGAAAACACTTTGTCTCCTTCATCATGCATATAACTGTCCCTTTTTGCGTAGCATCTACTTTACCATCCTATCTACCCCCACCGGCATAACCCTCATAAGAAGGTAGGGTCATGCACAATGCAAGTATCAACGAGGAAGTAACGGTGGCAAACCATCAAGGTGGTTACCACCTCATCATGATTTCGTTGCAACAACAATATGGTGCTATATGACATGCATAAAAAGGGTTTCTCAAACATGGTCAAAGGGCTGCTTGCCTGGCTCAACAAAGTCTTCTGGGTCTTCAAAGTCTTCTGGTCCAACTCCTTCATCAGCAACGCAATCCATCGTCGCAAAATAATAACGAGAAAAATAAGGCAATAATAAAACAGAAAAAGCAAAGTGCTCAAAAAAATGTCAACTCATTTTTGTTAAATACTAGGGTGAAAACTAAGAAGGGGAAAATTCCTAGTTTTGGATTTGGAGTAGCAGAATAGGAGAAATAGATTTACAAAGGTATATTTAAATGCTTAAAATCACATTTAAATATTTATAGTGAAGAAAAGGTTGTTGGATTTGAAAGAAAGTTGCACCATTAAATAGGTTGCAGTACTTTAGGAATTTAGGAGTTGGAATTAATTTATTTGGACAAATATTTTATCCTGTGGAATTTTTACAAGTGTGACAGAAAAGGAAAAAAAAGGGGAAGGGGCACTGTGCGTGCTGGGCCAGAACAGCCGCAGGGCAGCGGCCCAGCCAGCGAGGCGGCCCAGCGCACTGGTGCACGCACGCGCGCCAGGTTTAAACCTGACGGGCGGGGCCCAGGCGTCAGCAAGAGAGAGAGGGGCAATGAAGGGGAGAGGCTGACAGGCGGGGCCCGCCTGTCATCCCTAACCCCGAGTCCAGACGGCTGGCGAGCTCACCGGCGACGATGCAGGGCACGGCGAGGTCGGGCGAGGGCACGACTGGGCTCAGAGTCGTGTCGCTGTTCGGGTGGAGGTGGTTGCGGTCACCGGGGTGCCCTGGTTCGCCGGTGACGAGGAGGCACGGTGGAGGAGCGTCGGGTGGTGGTCGTTCCGGGCGACTCCGACTGCAAAGAAGGCGGGGAAGAGAGGGAAAATGATCAGTGGGAGGAGGCGGTTTCAGATCGGGGCAGAGGAGGAGCGGGGGAGGCCTGTACCTCGCGAACTCCGGAGAGCCGAAGCGGCGGAGCTCGAGCTCAATCTCGAGCTCGTGCGGCTCTGGAGAGGAACTGGGGCGCAGGGGGATGTTTTGGGGAGTGGGATAGCGAGTGGTGAGGAGAGGAGGGCTCGGGGAGGCCCTTAAATAGGCGAATGGTGGGGTACCGTGGACCCACGCACCGGCGAGCTCCTGCTCTTTGCCACAGGGCTCGGGAGGAGCTGGCGCTGTGTCTGGGGTGTTTTTGGGCATGGACTATGCCGAGGGGAGCTAAGGGAGAGAGCGGGGAGGGGTCAGAGACGCCGCGCGTGTGAGCCGCGCCATTAGCGTGCTCGGGCGGCCATCGCGCGTGCGAGCAGGGGCAAGAGGAGGGAGAGGGAGGAGGAGGACAGAGGCGTGGCGTGACGCAGACGTGGAGGCGCATCGTCGGGCGTGCTAGGGAGGCCCGAGGTGGCCGGAGGTGGTTGGAAGGGGGCGGCTACAGTGCGGGAGTGCACTGTAGCACGCTCCAGAGTGCCCAAATGGCCGGCATGGCCATTTTCTATGCATGCAGTCACGGCCAAAGGTGTCTGGTAGCTCTAGGGGGGAGTAAAGAAGTAGGAGATGGCCTTGGATGCCCTGGGTGGCCACTGGAGTGAGGAGGGAGGTGAGAAAGGAGAGAGAAGTTGCTGTCCAGGGAGGTAAATGGGGGTGTTTCGCCCCTTAATCATTGAGCAATGGCCATTAGAGAGTTACTGGAGGTAAGAGAGGACCAGGAGGAGCTGTGGTAAAGAGTTGAGTTCAAGGAGAATAGTATTAGTGGTCAAAATGGTGATTTTTGAAAAGTGGCAGAAGGTGTTTGATAAAGGTTTGGACTAGCAGATGATTTCCAACTGCCATGAGACTCCACAGGGTGAAATGACACATATAATTAGGGCCTTCCACCAATTTGGAGCTTATTTGGGCAAAGGTGCCAATGCAACCTTTGTAAACCCTAGAAATTAGCAGAAATGAACTTGTGTAGATCTAGTTGAGCAAATCACTTCTCCTTGATGCACCACTTGGTGTAGTGGCCTCATTTGGTCATGTGAACATGCTCACAAAAGTTGGGGTCAAGGAGAGAAAGTTGGTAGTACAAACTTGTTCAAATTTGGTTCTGGTAAGAGAGGGTTTTGGGGCATTTTGGTGAACCAAAATGACCTTGATTGACATGAGGCTTTGCAAGGTGATCACAATATGCATTTGTGACTTGCTGGATTTTCCTTGGATTTTTATGAAAATATTTCCTGTAGAAATATTTTAAATCCTTGAAATGGGCAGAAATGGTTTTGGGAGGTTTTATCCAATATTTTGAACATGACCATGTGTTGAAACTCTTATATATGCGAAATATATGTCCACTGAGTTTCCCTGATTTTTGTCAAATATTTTTGAAACAATAAAATATTTTTTCCCTATTAAAGACCATTTCTGGCCTTAATAAAAAGCTTTTAAATAAAATAGGAAAATAACTTTTAAAATAATATTTTTTGGTTTATGGGAGTCCTATATCTAATAGGTCTCAAATATACTCTTTGAAATATTTTTCATACCCCAAATCAAGTACTTGTAGTGCAAACCTCAATTTAGGGGTTTTTGGAAAACTAATTTTTGAAAATACTATTTGGCCTAATTATTTTTGTATGAAAATATTATATTGCACTATACACATGGCATGATCATTGGGCAGATGTTTTGGATCAAGGAAATGAAGTATAGAAGGTGAAGCTATGTTGACCTTTAAGAGCACTTGAAAACACAGAGAGAAAACCAACTCCAAATAAAAGCCAAATAATGCAAAAAAATTTGTTGGTCCAAATTTTCATGCAAATGATATGTTACAAAATGCAGGGTGTGACACGCTGGGGCCAGCCGACTCCATTTTCCTTGTGGGCGTCGCGCCGAGCTCACGGGTTTGAGCAGAGTAGCCAGAGACGAGCCTAGTGGCAGTGCGAGTGGGGAAGAAGGAGGGCTGGGGATTTCTGTAGGAGTGGAAGAAGAGGAGCAGGCGTTTTCTGTACGAGTGAGGAAGAAGGTGAGCGGGGTTTTCTGGACGAGTGAGGAAGATTGGGGAGCGGGGGAAATTGGCTAGGGAGACGAAACCGAGAGAGCGAGTTGTTCGTGTTTATAAGGCCCGCTGCACTAACTACTCGCTTTTTCCCAAGAACCGCTCTCTTCTTTTGCGTTGCTGCATTAGAGCTGGCGCATGGGCTTGGCTGACTGGCCATGCATGCAGGATGCATGTGCCCGCCGGCTACTACATGCGCCTGGTTTGTTACTAGGCCTATTTAATAGGGTGGTTATGGAGTAAATTAAGGAGATTTATTTTCTCTGTGTGCATTCACCAAATTAGAGGATGCGGTACTAGATGCAGACACTCACATTAAACTAACATTCAGAAGAACAAAAGTTCAGCATGTCTATGCATCTCAATGATTCACCATACTATAACCAATATACAAAGCTATGAGAAGGTGTGGAAATAAAGAAAATCGGTCGATGCTTCTTTGAGCAAAGGGCCTCCCTCCGCACGCATTAATTTCCTGGGCGTGCTTGTTTCTTCTCAATGTTGCGAGCACTTTGAGCATGTTGGCAACTGTACAGCTAGCTAGCTGCCTCATCTTGCAATTGATGCTGACACATTTGCAGCAAACACATGAGGCAATAGAGATGACTCAACATGTGCAGTTCCCCTGATATCATATTCATTGTCCTGAATCTGAAAAGATAGGAAAACAGTAGCTATACTTAAAATGGTGTTGCAAAACAGTAGCACATATCAATAGCTCGGCATGACAAAACACGATCATCTGGACGAAGGGGATACTGACCTGCCTGAGGAAGATTACATATAATTTCGTAAGTCCTTGGTTGATTTCCACCTTCGGCTGCACTGCTTGTTTGTTCCTCCACACATGACAGGATCGTTCTTCACTGCATTCAGCAAGTCAACGTACGAATAAGCTAATTTCATCTTGCGGTGGTCATTGTACCTAGTTACGAATGTAGGAATACCTGGAGCACCATGAGTTTAGCTGACAGCAGGTAGATGCAGCCATATAAATTTTGTGCGGTGCTACCAAAATTGAGGTTTGTATCCCTTCCCGTTATGATAATTCTTCTTGAAGTTGGTAGAATGTGACGGCTTGTTCTTTGCATCAAACGTTCCTTTCCCCTGAGATTTGTTCTTGTTGTTTTGGGGCTGGTTGGGCTGGAAGTTCTTCTCGTGTACCATGTGGGCACTAGAAGCTCCCTCAGCGACCCGAGGACGTGTGTATTTTGCTCTCGCCTTCTCCTCAAAATCAAGAGTGCTAATGAGATCCAAAACAGAAAACTCATGTCTCTTGTTTTTCAGAGAAGTAGCAAAATTGTTCCACGAAGGTGGAAGCTTGGCAATGATGGTCCCAGCAACAAATTTGTCCGGCAACACACACTTAGAGTACTCAAGTTCCTTAGAGAGTGACTGTATCTCATGAGTCTGCTGAACAACAGAGCGCTCATCAGTCATCTTGTAGTCATAGAATTGATCCATGATGTACAACTCGTTGCCAGCGCCCGAGGGCCCAAACGTGGCCTCGAGCGCAGCCCACATGTCTTTGCCGCTGTCAAACGACATATATGAATCCATAATGGAATCGTCAAGAACACTCAGTAGGGTGGCTTTGAAGAGGGTATCCATGTTCTAAAAAGCTTGCTGCTGTGTAGGATTAAGATCGCCCTCAGGCTTACCCTTAGTCGCGTCATAGCAGTACATGATCTGAAACCAATATACTACTCTTGTGCGCCACCTTTTATATTGCACCCCTTAAAAGTAGGCGGCTTCAAAAGCGCAGCAAAACCACTTGGAGTAAATTGCCTGTAATCAGGTTTTTGGATTGGATTGTTGAATATATGAGCAATTTAGTATGAGATTTAATCCGAATCAGCAGTAAATAGATCATGACGACAATTGCAAACATCAAAGTAATGATCCGGACTAAACCAGGAGGACAAAATCACATACTGTACAGCGGGAGCAGAACCGATGTGGTTGATGTTGTCACTCATGTCGTTGATGAAGAGGTTACCGAGGTCGGGGAAGAAGGCTGTCATTGAGGAAGTCGTCGCTGGCAGTAGTCACAGGAGTGTGCTCCCCAAAAACCTGATCGCCCCTCTCCCGTATAGGATCACGAAAGGCGGGGTTCGAAGGACTGCTGTCCCTTCTCGCGGTGCACACCGGAAGGAGGGCTGGAGAAGAATTGTGTGGCGGCGCTAAGATCTAGAACAGTGCGAAACCATATGATACAATGGCGGCTAGGGTAGAGCATGTCAGGTCGGTCGTGCAAGTATAATAGTAGGCCTTTGGCCCCCAAACCCCACGTCCAAGTCAATAATAGCTCAAAAAAGTCAATAATAGCCCCACCAAGGTTTGTCTCAAAAAAACGGAGTAATTAAGGCATCCGTTAGTCCCTTTAGTATAAATACAATATCATTAATAATGGCCCCACCTTTTTTCTCACAAAGTATGTTGGAGTACAACCGGCTACACGTTTACAATCTGCTTCTCTTCTCTCTCCTCTTCTGTCTCCTTCAACTAAGCACTACTATATTTAAATCCTTATATCCTGCTTATGTCATCTAATTGTAGTACTTGCTCTAAAGTTACTATCCACTATGTAGTCTGAAATGCCGGGCATGCAGCGGGCGGTGCCCTTGGTCGGCGCGCCGCTTCAAGGCGGAAGCAGTGAGAGGTCACGTCGCCCTGACTTGCCATCAATATGGAGCGGCGGGCTCAGCTGGTGCCGGGCGGGAAGCGCGCGCGGGAGGTGGGAGGGGTTTTTGTTGGGCCAAGAAGGTGAGAAGCCAACTTGGGATCGGTCCGGACGGGGAAATATCATGGAGAGAATTCCTTATTTGGCCCTTTCTCAAATTTTGCTTCCTTTTTTGGCCCTAAAAAATATCATTCCCCCTTTTTAACACACAATTTTTATTTTGTTCCCTTCATGACACTTCCGTCAATTTTGGCACATAACAGTGTTAAGTCTAACATGAAAAGACCATTCTACCCTTGATATATTATAGGACTAAACTATGTTTTGTCTTTTGACTACATAACTAGTGAAACCAAATCTACTATTTCAGTTTCACATAACAGATTTGAGCTCACCAGATTCCCGCAAAAAAAGATTTGAGCTCACCGGACATCTCATGCGCACTCGTTTTACCAGTTGATGTATAGTAATTCCGTTGCATTCGGTTTACCACTTGCGAAGCCAGCCGAAATGAGACAGGTTAAGAGTGACCGTGTAGTTTAAATAAAAAAGGGAAGCTGTAACAAGCACTGATCAGTGTACGTACGAAAAATATACTAGTTTATTCCTTATAGCCCGCTGACTCAGCTCTATTGTACTACCTCCATCCTGGTTTATTGGTCCCCTTCGTATTTAGTGTCAAATTTTGACCATAGATTTAACTAATAAAATGTCAATGCATGTCACCAAGAATTATACGATTGAAAACTATGTTCCAATATGAATCCAAGGATATAATTTTTTATGACATGCAAGAACATTTTATTAGTTATATTTATGGTCAAAGTTTAACACAAAATACGAAGGGGACCTATAAACCAGGACGGAGGTAGTACTTGCTCTAAGCACATCTAAGCACTTACTAGCACCCCCTTGACTGTGGACCTTGATGGTGTACGTCACCTTGTGTCTCATAATTTTCCTCGTCATCATTTGAGTCCTAGAAGATCTCACCCACATCATCATTAGCATGCATCCGCCTTGATAGACAACGTGCGCAGAAGGAGTAGAGGCGACTGGGGATGCACCACCACCACGTCGTGGGCACTCCGTATGTGCTTGTGTGCATGCAACATGCGTGTTTTTCCATCGGTGCTAGCTCTAAAGCCGAGGCTGCGGTCGTCTTCGTCTCCGACTAGTAGTTGAGCAACGACGGCAAAGAGGTGCTGCAAGAGATGCGTATGCGCCGTTGCGTGCGAGCTTCGCCGTAGCACGATGAACCGGACGTCGCCGCGGATGGCGCACGCCTCCATGCAGCCGAGTGTGTGCGCATGCATGTGTTATTCACGTGTATTCTGCGGCCGAGCGTGTGTGCATGCAAGTCTTGTGTACGTGCGTTGTGTGCTCCATGTTGTGCGCGTCTGTGCATGAGTTGGATCGGATGGAGTTAGTGCGTTGGCTTGTGTACATGCGTGGCTGCATGCGTCCTGTACATGAGTGGCTTTTTGTGTGGTTATCAATAATTCAATGTAAACTACTCCCTCCGTTCCTAAATATAAGTCTTTCTAGCCATTTCAAATAGACTACAACATACAGATGTATGTAGACATATTTTAGAGTGTAGATTCACTCATTTTGTTTCGTATGTAGTCCCTTATTGAAATATCTAAAAAGACTTATATTTGGGAGCGGAGGGAGTATAAAACATCTTCAACTTAGCATCCTGATGTACCGTTTCTAGTGGTTAGCGAAAAGTTACTGTTCTTTTATTTGTTTATAGGTGGGCAGGCGGCAAAAAAAACAGGGGAAAACGCGCAAGGTTCCTTGCAGACGCTCCACCGCGAGGTTCCTTGCTCCTCCTCGGTCGTCGGGAATCTATGCTCTTCAACTCTTTTCTTTTACGTGAGCTTTGTTCATCCTTTTCCCAAAACGCGAGACATCTAGCATCAAGGTGCACGTGTCATGCAAGAAAATGGAGATAATCAAATAGGCAGTGTGGAAGTGAGTCGTGCGGGGGGGGGGGAGCGGGGGGAAACCCTTTTTCGTAAGTGAGTCATGCACTTCGTTGGCACCTACACAATATTTTTTCTCCTCGATGGAAAGTGAATAGTGCACGTACTCAACGACGGAGCACGAGATGGTAGCAATGACATGGTCAGCCCTTTTTTGGAGAGAGTACGTACTAGGGAGTAGTAAATAACTTTGATGTGTCCCGACAACTCGCAGAACGACGAGAATATTGATTATGCCTTCTCCCTCGCCAACGCGTGCGCGGTGGCTCGCAGCACGAGGAGAAACTTTTTCTTACAAGCGGTGGACGTGCAGCAGTTCATTTGGTGTCAGATTGCCAGAAGCACTATTGTAGAACTATCGACTTCCGGAAGAGGCGAAGAGCCAGGCGCAAGGTCACCTACTAACCTTAGGCTAGGCGTAGTGGGAGTAACATAAGTAGGGGTTCCTCCTTTTTTTATTCTAGAAACAACCACACGCGAATATCAAGGTGCTGGTTACATAGAACAAATTTCCTGCAGTCCATGCTCAGCCCTCCTCTATCTCTCTTCTCAGCCAGCCAGCGGACGCACGGAGCCCATCATCTGTTTGCTCACATGCGGCCCCACATGTCAGTGAAAACGCAAGCGGACCCATTGAACCTGCACATCTTTCACCTCGACGTGCTGGTGATGAAAAACAAATCAAAGAAAGATCTTCGGTGGCCTCTTTTGGAGTTACTCAAGAGTAGTAAGATTCTATTTACAGTTTAACCCAAGATGCACATCTCGTGGCCTCAACTACCACTCTATTTTCTTTCATGACATGACCTGGATGCTGGATGTCCCACATGTCGGCAAAAGGAGGAAGAACCCGACCAAATCTTCGGTTGTGCTCTCGGATTAGAATAGTTGTGCTAACTTAAATTTTTTATTGTGTACTCCCTCCGTTCCAAAATACTACCTCCGTCTGGTTTATTGGTCCCCTTCGTATTTAGTGTCAAATTTTGACCATAGATTTAACTAATAAAATGTCAATGCATGTCACCAAGAATTATACGATTGAAAACTATGTTCCAATATGAATCCAAGGATATAATTTTTTATGACATGCAATAACATTTTATTAGTTATATTTATGGTCAAAATTTAACACAAAATACGAAGGGGACCTATAAACCAGGACGGAGGTAGTACTTGACTTCCATTTGTCCAAAAATGGATGTACCTATATACTAAAACATGTCTAGATACATATATATTTTGACAAATAGAAGGCATGTATTGTGCAACGGAGGGAGTAGAATGGATGCAATTTTTTGTATTGGGAAGAAGAGTACATCCATATATTGATAGAGCGTTGGAGTTGGCCTTACAAGTGGGACCGCAGTTGAGGAAACCGACTATCGGCAAACCCCCACCTCGCCCGCCGCGCGATGGCTGAGTTAGAGGAACGATGAGGTTGAAGAGATTGCTCTAGCACGGACTCCAAGAAATATGGTGTCAGATGGAAGTCGTGCTGGTGGCGTGTGCTGTACTCCTGGACGTGAATGCTTGTTCTGGCCCATGCCACCCTACTACTCCTACTACTTACTATATAGTACTAGTATCGAGGATTCGAGGTGCTGGTTACGTACAAAATGGCTACATTAAAAACACCCACACGACGCGCGAAGCATGTGAAGCTAGTACAAATGGTGTACTACTATTGTTGATTGGCCTCATCCGATAACCTGTTGCAATGCACGTACAATTATGTATTCATAAAATATTTTTTTGCCTTGTTGCACCACTCACTCATAGAAGCAACTCGAAAGCCATTCATAAATTTAGTAAGTTTATCACAGACATATCATTTTATTACATACAACAGGTCATCAACCCACATCGATAACGAGGATACATTATAAATACTAAAGTTTTCACCACACAACAAATAACAAGCAATGAAATGAACTTCAACTCAACCATTCCTTGGCGTTGGAAACGCTTGCTTTGAACCACAAGTGATTTTCTGGGACCGGCCATCTATTGTCGATCTCGAGATCAACGCAGGACTGATCATCCAGGCTGAAGCGGCCTACTATATCAGTACCAGGGTAAGGAACCACCCTAATGTTTGAGGTATAGACACAGTTGCTTCTCATAAATGGTGCTAGTAACATTGTGTCAACAGCAGTTGGATCGCCTTTCACCATCATCAGATAGTTTTGTCCAAGGAAGAGCGAGTTTTCTCCAAGACTATCAATTATGTACCAGGGAGAAGGTGTTGGCGCTAGCACACTAGTATCCATCCCGAATACCATGAAACGGGTGTTGGAATAGGTTCGGAGAGTGCGACCATGGGAGACAACACATGCTTCCTCAGTAGTAACATCATTAGTGGGCTGTATACACACGAGAAGAGGTGATCCATCGGAATTAGTTGCCAGGTGCCAAAGATTATATGGGCAATGCTCGTCCTCATGCTCGTGATCATCACCATAGACAGCTCCCCCTTGGTTATAAAAATTTTCAAGTATAGGTGGTGGAATGTTCACAGGACCTTGGAAACACAAGGGAAACTTGCTAACCCGCATGCATGTGGATGAAACAATTATAATTATGGTGGAAGACAAACGTACCAAAATCATAACGATTCCATGCAAAAACAGTGCCACGAGTGGTGGTAGCAAACACAAGGTCCTCGTATTGAATTGCATCACAGTACACATCCGTGTACAGAAACTGATTTTTGAGCAATATCCATCGAGTCAAACCACCAAGGACGGCAACAAGCTTGTCGAAGATAGCAACAACTTCATAGTTGTTGTCATTCCAAGAGCGGTTGGGAACTCGACAAATTGCTATCTTTCGTAGAAGACAGTCACCATGATTGTATTTGAACGTGTGTACAATACCGGTGTGCTCAACCTCTGGGCAGTCTGCCGAGATTTTTGGAAGTGGAACCCGGTCACGAGTGTATTCACAAGTTCCAACTCGTAGTTGGACCCAATGTAAACAACCCAATCTCCATTTGCGCCTGCCCAAGCATTGCCCTCAAGCGATGGCATCTTAACACCATACGTATCATTATCAAGCGGCATCAACTTACACAAGGCGAGGCCTCCGTCGTCCCCGCGCCAGTAGTCATTAGGGTCACGACGAAGAAGATAGGGGAGATCAAACTGCTCCTTGACTCTTGGGTTCCTTGTAATGATGTTATTAGTTGAGTCGAGAATGGGCTTGAACGAACCTGCCATGCTAGCCGAGGTGATGACGTCGCATCGATCAATGAGTTCCTCCACCGCGTCATCTTCAGATCGGGGCAAGAATAGCGGGGTCGTTTCCTTCCTGTTCCCTCCATGGAGAAGATGATTGAACAATGGCAGAAGAAAGGGTGAAGGGCTGAACGAAAATGGAGGAGGGAGAGGAAGAGCGTGCAACAGCAGTTCCAAATCGAGAGGCAAAGGCGAAGAGTCGGTGGAAGGTTGCTAGTTTGCCACGGTTCACGAAGAGGCGCCCCGGCCTACACGTCCGTTCGGAAATACTCCTACTACTCGCCGTTGTATGTTGGAACGGGACCACATGTCAATGAAACATGGTGTGTAATTTCTCATGCAAAATGCGATCTGGCCGTGTTGGCCCGAGGTGCCGCATTAGTTTTTTTTGAAAGTTTGCCACATTAGTTATCGACCTTTATTTTTTAACATGCAATCTGAATGGATAGCTCCTGTGGTCATCACACGGGAGCGGATATAGTGATGGTTTATTCGCCCGAGCAACTCATTACTATGGGAATATGGGAGTACCAGCGGATTCAAGGAACAGAGAAATGATGGTTGCTTCGTCCGAGCAACTTACTGTGGCGAAGGTGGGGCTCTCTGATTTGACTGCTCACTAGTCATTACTACCGCGGCGCAATGACCGGGGTGAATCTTTCCCTGAAGTTGTCATGTGCACTCAATATTGCTGCATGGCAGGTGGAGCCGGATGAAGGATGTCCAACATGTCCAGCGAAACGAAGTTGAATTGTTTCTGACATTGCTATCAATCCTTCAGGATTTGTTTATATGTATGCATAATTTTGATGAAATTGTACTGTGATGCTATGAAGGTTTCAACTTTGGTTCCCACAGGAAAAAAAGGTTTCAACTTAGGATTCATGTGTCTTGCCTCGAGATTATGTCGTTACAACATTCCATCAAATGCAAATGAAACTACGATGGCTAATGCATCTCAATGGTTCACATATCAGCGCCAATATTCACATCACAACTGAAGACAAAGTTGTGAGAAGGTGTACAAATAAAGAAAAAATATATAATTGATCGATGCTGTTCGTAGGCATGGCTCCATTTTGTTGGCACAGTGTTCATTGCTTGGCAGCTAGTTTCACCCAGCTCTGTAGCCAAAAAAGAGGTGTATGAAGGACACCACAATCCGATCATTTTGTGCAGCTCCACTAAAATCGAGCGGACCATCCCTGTTTGCAAAGATATCCAGTTAGTGTGATTACAATAATAGTGGAACTAGATGATGAAACATAACACACATAAATAGAAGCCGATCACCTCTACGATCTCTCTTTAGGACTAACTTCTTGTTGGAGAAGATTAGGCACGGAGTTGGATGAGGAGGATAACAAAACCAATCTCCCTTTCTGCAGTCCCACATAAATGTAAAAACGTTGCCCGTGTGACATTTTGGCGGAACTGCACAAAACACTCTTCAGAAAAGTGATTTGTGCAGTTCACCAAAAGGCCGCAATAGCAACGAGGTGAAAATGGATAGCCTTGTTTGCAAAAGGAGGTCGAAAGGAAACAATTACTGCCCAATAACACGAGTTGAAGACACATACACGGACAAAAAAGAAGCATGATCCATGTAAAAAGGGAAAGATAGCACATGGTGGTTTATCAAAAATGGTTTGAGGACGAGATTGCAAGATGGAAAGTACGTCGACCAAGATACAATTTAAGCAAACAACTAAAGAAGATCCACATGCAGCAATGTGGGAAGATGGGCAGTGGAGCAAGGCCAGAGGAAGCTGTCTCTGAGGGTCGTCGGGATGTTACTAGGAGGGCGCCGACGGCCGGGATTTGCCCATACTGCGGCAGCGAGCAAGTGGTGAAGGCCCTACCGCGCCGGAGCTTGGTCAGAGAGAACATCGGGTACCGCAGATCGGGACGAGCTGCCTCAACGCCATTGAACGAAGAGACGATGCTCATCCTCCCTTTCCGCCGGCGGACGGGATGCGGCCGAATCACTAACCAACACTGAGAGAGAGAGGCCACGGCGGCCTTGTGTGAGATGGTGTGACGAGAGACAAACCCATTTTTCCATTTTCCCCACGGCAATCATTTTATATTTTAGGCGTGGTACCCGACCCTCCTCCGAGTAAACAACCGCTACACACGTCAAATTATCACGTGGGCTGCCTTTTCATACAGAAACGAACTCCACCATGTACCCGCGCGGGTGTGGCCGAGAACGAGACGTGAGTACGTGTGTCCTGCGTGCACTTCTTCTTTAGGTGCAGGTACGTACGTGGGTGGGTGTGAGAGAGATAGTTTGTGCGAAACAGAGGCAATGTGTTGATGATATCTCAATCAAAAAAATGTAACATATGCAATGTGTGTGAAACGGAGTCATGGACATGAGATATCGATAGAATTGAAAACAGGGATGAAGTGTGTGGCTGCGCAATCGATAAAGAGTGCCATCGAATTTGTGTTTGCCCATGTCAAAGATACAGGGCGGCTGGCCTACCGGAATTTGAGAGGGCAAAGGTGCAGTTCTTCTCCGTGGCATG
>NC_041381.1:224779449-224782166 GCF_002162155.2 Triticum dicoccoides | reverse complement strand
GGTCGACTAGTATATGTGTGGGGAAGGAGAGAGACCTAGCAATGTATTGAGGGAGATCGATCGACATCCATGGATATGTGTAGCAGAGGAATAAGGTTGGGAAAAGGAAAAAGGTAGATCGTTCGAGGGTTGGTGGTGGAGTGGCGTCTCACAAATGGTGGGAGAGGCCTGCTGGACAAACGAAGGGTATGAGTGCAATATCAATAAGAGAGGGCGGGGGATGTCTGTCTGTCTATGCACGTGCGTGTGAGAGACGGGTTGGGAGGTATTCAAGGATGATGAGGGGAGAAGATATGGTTGTGGTAAGCATGCGTAACTACATAGGAAGATCAACCGCCGTGTGTCCGAGAAAAGGAGAGAAATAACTAGCGAGGTAAGTGTATCGGTGCTTGGTGAAAATGAATTATAGTTGACCTGGCTATATGTAGGGAGATCAGTTCATATACACGCCTGCATGTGTTAGAAGCAAATAAGGTCCGGAGAGGCAGACAGGGGGAGAGGGTGTGGCTAGGAGGTGGTGCGAGAGGCCTACCATGTCGAGGGGGGAGGAGTGTGCGAGCATGTGATAAATGAAAAGAGGGGCGGGAGTGTGCACCTGCGTGGAATCGTATTGGACATATGGGGGCATGGACGGTGAGAAGAGAAGAGGGGAAGTATATATGTGTTTGTTGTAAGCACACTTGGCTAGAGAGGTATATCGACCGATGTGTGCCAGAAAGAAGGAGCCGGGGGCCTACACACACTGCTGGTGGACGACCTAAAGAGAAATAATGAACGTGTGTGATGGAGGCCGGGGACTCTAAGGGTGTGTGAGGGGGGCGGGCGTGTGCATTTACGATAGAAAGTTAGCTCTAGCTAGCTACAAATAGAAGAGGATCGTGAAGGTGTAAAAGACGAACAATGTGTCGCTTTTGCAACTCAGGTCTAAATACTTGTCATAATGTAGGGGGCGGGGCACTATACTTTGTGTGATAAACATGGTGTACGTATGGAACATGGTTTAGATTATGAATATATAGTTAGTACATCAAATGTACTATTATTTGGAATCAACATCAAGTGTATTCAAAAAATAGAATTCGAGTTCATGTAGTACACATAGTTCATATCTATCTCTATAGTAATCATGTGGTGTGTTATTAAGGTAATACACGAATGATGGTTGAAGTTGGCAACAATCATGATTGTATATTCTTATTGAAATAGAGAAATGAATTCAAATTTAGTTCGAATTGCAGCGGTAGTATAGACATTTGGAATGCACTAAAATGTTGGTATGAGTAGGTTACATGCATTATACAGCAAGCGAAAAAATTTAATCGGACATAACATGGATTCATACTCCCTCCTTCCATCTATATAGGGTGTAATGAGATTTTTAAGACCGCCTTTGACTATTGACAAGATTAATAGTACATGACATGCACAATGTGAAAATTATATCATTGAAAGAACCTTTAACAGACGAAGTTAACGGTGTGCTTTGTGTAATTTGCATGTCATATATCATTGCTCTAATATTTGGTCAAAGTTAGCATCGAAAAACGCATTAGGCCCTATATAGATGGAAGGAGGGAGTAGCTTTGAATAGCATTTGTATAGTAAAACGGGGCAAGACTCTCTCTTTGTGTGGTGTGAATAGTTTTATTTTTTTCGTTTTCTTTTTGGTTGAGGGAAGTGCGAATTGTTTTGGTACGTACAAGTACAATATTACTACACGTTAGGCTTGTCCCTAAAATTCAACCAGCATCTTGTTATATCCCGAAAGTTCAGATATCGTGCATCCAAAATTGGCGCCTTCACAACCCGCGCCTTGCTATCCCGAAATTAGAACGCGCGAGAAAATTCCCTCCAGCTGCCAAATCCTGACACGCGAAATCCCCCTTCTAACCCTGAGCCGAAAGGGCCGCTAGTTCAAATCGGTGGGGGGTACTTTTGTAACACACCCTACATTTTGGACAAGCGCGTCCCTAAGTCATGCTTCACCTCCTCCCATTGCCCCCTTTTCGCCATTCAAAATCCCGGGCCGCCATAACCTCTCCGCTCCAGCCGCAAAACCCCAACCTCCTTCGTCCGCCACATCACCGCTGCCCAGCCGGAGCCTCTTCCCCGACGATGTCGTCCACCGCAACAGCTTGACGTCCCTCGTCCACCTCCCCGGATGAGGATCTGTCGTCCATCTCGCCGTCCCGCCGGTTCAGCCGCCCCGTCCTCCACCTCCAAGGAGCTGCTCTGACGATCGCCTCGTCTATCGCGGCTGCTCCATCCCCACAGCGCCACCTTAACCTGCTCCACCGGAACCACAACATCCTCACCGACTCCTCGGACGAAGCCGAGGCCTACTCGGCGCCACCAAAGAGGTTGTACACTCATCGCATCGCACCTTCTCCTTAACTCGACCTCCCGGTGCCGACGGTGCTCCATCCCGCACCCCCATGGAGCGGCTACCTTGAAGCCGGCGCCGCAGGCGACATCTCCACGACGGCTCTCCCCCAGTGCGAGGCCCCTTCGATGGCGGCGTCCATACCAACCGGATCTGCTGCTGCTGCTCCAGCTCTCGCTCGCTCGCGTTGCTGCTGCTGCTCCGGCTCTTGCTCGATCGCTCGCTGGCCCAGCTGTTGCTGCTGCTCTCCCCCTCGCTCGTGTTGCTGCTCTGCTCCGATTAAGCCACACTTCAGTCGACTGAATCGACTTTTGGGTCAGTCGATTTTCAGGGG
>NC_041381.1:224684045-224779114 GCF_002162155.2 Triticum dicoccoides | reverse complement strand
GGCTCGCCGGAGTTAAGGAAGAACCACCCGCAGCAGGGACGGGGGCTCGCCAGAGAGGTACCCCACTATCCATCTTAGGGTTCAAGGTGGGGGGGGCCTAGAGGGCTGGCCGGGGTGGCGATGGCGAGTTGTTTGGGGCGGCGAGGCGGCGCTGGGGCCGGCGGTTCGGCCGGTGGTGGCTGGCGGCTCAGGGGGGTGCAGGTTGAGATGAACTGCAGGCCCTCCCTAAACTACATGTCAAGTGCCTCTCTGCTACCATTGCGTTCAGTTTCGATAGTAGCATTCAGATTCCACAGTAAATTTCAGTTTCGACAGTTAAGTTCAAAGTCAACAGTTTTTTACCTCATCTGTTGTAGTCAGGTGGTTTTTGGTGATGTTAACTTTACATCCATTTTACATCATCTAGTGGAGATGCTATTAGAATCCCACTTGAGATTGACGATGCCTGTCTTGTGCTGCTTCAGCCTTGATGTCTTACAGCTCACCGGAGCTGCTCCAACGACAAAACGATCCATCACAACAGAGCAGTGCCCTCGACGCCGTGTACAGATTCCTCAGATCTTCCTCCACACCTCCGACATCCACCTCTGCCTCAACTGCTTCAGAAGACCAACCCAATGATGCTGAGGTCGACACGGCTATGGCAAAGATGTTGTACACTTGTTGCATCACTTATTACAATACATTCACGTCGATCCATTAGGGCTATTTTGGTTCAACGGAAAAACATGGCAATAGGGAATTTTCCAATGGCACTCTACTATTCAATTATTCATGCATTTTGTTGAAAGGAATGAAGCAAAACATCCACATGGACCTGCTTTTCAAAATCCTATGCATGAAAACAAGACCAAGTGCATTAGTGCCAGAATAACATTCTAACTGTACACGCTTTCATATGGTTTCCCTTTATTTTGGCCATGTTTATTTGCATTCCTCTGCTCTTCCAATTCCTGTAAACCAAACACCCAAGTTGACAGAAATCCTGTGTTTACAAATGCTCTGTTTACCATGTGCATTTTCCCATCCTATTCCAGTGTTTTTCCTATCCCTGCGTTTTAAGAATCATGCAAGCCAAATGATCCCTTACAGAATTACTTCAGTTACATGTACGTGTCAAAGGGAACTTTGTGTAGTTTGTCCTGCTCCTGCCGCGACGTCGTCCACCTCACCTGAGCTGCTCCATCGACAGAAGCATCCACCAAACCAGACATCACGACTCCTGACCGTCTTTCGCCGCCTCAGATCTCCTTCCCTGCCGCCGGCACCCACCGCAACGGCATCACCATCGTCGACTCAGCAGATGAACCTGAGGGTTACACGGGTCCACAAGAGAGGTCGCACTCTTTTGTTTCTTCTTATGTTATGCATTGCTTAAACTTACCTGCTACTTTATCGTCCTATTCAACTCTTGGACTCCCAAGTCAGGTCCAAATTAATGTTCAAACTTGAGTTCTAAATTAGTTGTGGGGCACATATCGAGGCAGCAATGAATAGTATGTCTGTCTAATATCTGGTTCACCTAGGGTATGCCTATGTTGTTCATCTTGGGTGGGAAACAAATAGTAAAGCAATCATCATCTGTCTTTTTATTAATTTAAAGCAATCATCAGCCTGCTATCATTATTTTTGGATCCATCCACTAGTTGTTACCATCACTCTAAATTTCTGCATGCTCTCTTTACATAATCTCACCATATTTTTTCGTATGCATGTCAGATATTGTACACAGTCATGCTGAACATGTAGAGAAAAAGAGAAGAGTTTTGCGCGGCAATACAATGTCATGCAGACATCGCTCCATGGTGGGTTCAATGGCAAACCCTCCCCACCCCTATCTAGATTGTAATCCAGAGGAAGATATCTGTTCTGAGGCGGATTCAGACACTGCTGACCACTCCTATTTACCCCCAAGGTGTTTGCTCTACCTTGGCATGATGATGTTAGTCATATCATGCATATGTTGCCTTGCAGTGCCTACTTTTGACATCATATATGACATCTGCTTAGTTTAGACATGTTCTGTAATGCCACCTGTTTAGTTTCTATATTATATATGGGAATTATGCAGTCTCATGTGTTTTAGCCAGCCATAATATATGTGAAATGTGCAATGCCATCCTGTTTAACCAGGCATCATATATTTGAATGATATCTTGCCCATCCTTTTCTTCATTACATTTCCATTTGTCAACAATGTTTGTACATTAAACTACACTTCCTGTGAATCAACCATTTGGATGGGAGATGGAAAAATCTGGAGTGAAAAGAAGGCCTTCAGAGCAGACAGTGCTACCTGTCGAAGAAGATCTCTTGTTGGGTCCTGATAGCTCCTCAGAGATGGATTCAGAGACAGATGACCAGTCCTATTCCCCCACTGAGGTGTATGCTCTAACTTGGCATGGTTATACTGCTCATATCATGCATACGGTGTCTTGCAATGCATAGTTTAGACATCATATACACAATATTCAACACCATGTTCTTAGTTCAGACATCATATCGAATGCCCTCTGTTTAGCATATAAATCACATATGTGAATTAAATGATGCGATCCTGATTACTTAGATAACATGTAGGTGAATTATGTCATGCGATCCTGTTTAGTTATTCATCATATCTTTGAATTATGTTATGCTATTATATAGACATCATATATGTGAAATTATGGCATGCTATCCGTTTTAGTTAAACAATATACATGTCAACTATTTCATGCCCTCTCGTTTCCACACTATCTATTGCATCTGTCTCTCATACAATGTCTATACATTCAACTATGTTTCCTGTTTATCAGCCATTTGAATTGGAGCGGGTGATGCCAGTATCTAGCGGACTAAAAACACGGTCTTCAAATAAAACAGTGCTACCTCTTGGTGGAGATAGCACCCCTGTTGTACATGCACAAGAACCAGCCCTACCACACATAACCCAAACTCTCGCAGATTGTACCCCTACTGCGATGGACAGAGAACCAGCTTCACCAATCTAACCCCAACCCCAGCCGATAGTAACCCAGTTCCTGTTGACACAGCACCATCTCCACCACAGAGCTCCCAAACAAGAGCAGTTAGTAAGGCAGCTCCAGTGCTCAAAGGGCCAGTACTATCACGGCGAACCCCAACTCCACCAGTTAGTACGCCTATTCCTGTGGAGGAAGCACAACCAGCTAGTCGTAGTTTAGCATCTATCGCATTTGATGTTGTTAAATCGTATGTGCGTATCTTCCCATCTTGGAAATATTATATTGAAGATGAAGGAAAATGCCAATTGCAGGTGTTTGTCCAGGAGTTATGTGTAAGTAATGTTATTCATGGCAATTACTTTGCTCCGTCCCATACATCCTACCTCAGTGATGGTTATAATACAGCAAATTTTCCCATTTTTCTCTATAGAGAAGGACCGATTTGGAAACTCAGGATGAGGTAACCTGTGCTAATACCTCTGCTATCTTCAAGAATGCTTGGTGGCAGTATCGGAATTACTTGAAGAAAACGTACTTCACCGGCAAAGAAACTCATCAAATTCCCTTACGTTCTCCTGAGACACATTTACTGGACGATGACTGGGAACGCCTTGTTCTGTACTGGTCCCAAACCAAGAATGTGGTAAAGTCTATGAGCTTATTTTCTATTTTTAAGTATTATATTCTTGCGTCTTACTGTACTCTGTTCATGTAGAACAAGTGCCTAAACCTGAAGAACAACTGTTCTAATTTAAGATTCCATTGCTATCATAGTTCCAAAAAGCGCTAGGCATTAATTGTGCGTTTTGCCACCGTCTTGCGCTTTACTGACCAAAGCGCATGCTTATGCGCAGTTATGCACAGATTAAGTGTAGTTATGCACAATGCGTTTTGCCAACGCCTAGAGCCTAGCCGCGCTTAAGCGCTCGCTTAGGCGCGCCTTTTTTAACTATGATTGCTTTGCTCTTGTATCACTGTATTTACTCATACAAACTTATTTTTAAATTGAAGGATCCAATCGAAACTGCAATGGCACAACAGGTATGCTCACGCATGTTTCTTTAACAGGTTTGCTCTTATCAATAGCTCTTTTGATTTCAATTTCAATTGTGTATACAGTTGACTTTCGTATCATGCACATTACTAGCATCACGATAGAGCCAATAGTGTTGTTGTACATGTAGACCCGTGGTACCCATCTGAAATCTTGTTGTGTTGTGTAGTTTCCCACGCTTTGTATTCTTTCACTGCTGCTTTGTCTTGAACTGATATGATTTGAACCGTGTCTCTAATTTGATTTGGCAAGACAATGCAGTGACCATAGGACATAGATATATGTTTGTTTGATGCTTTTATTATGTACTAGTACTTGGCAATAGAAGACTTGGTAGTTTAATCCTGTCCACCTTACTAATGAACTGGTTCACCGAAATGAGTTTCATATACTAGTACATGCTAAACTTGTTATGTGTCTGCTTGTTTCTTCTTTTAGAATGCTGACAGAATATTGGGGAAGAGTGCCTTATTAAGCAATGGTAAAGGAAGTAATGCATATAAGGTTCAGGATAGTGACACATCCTTGTTGGTCTCCAACAAAGCTGATAAAATAGCTAAGGAAGACTATCTTGAAGACTGTGAGACAACCCCAAAGTCCTGTCTTGGTTTAGTGTTTGAGTTACTGGCCACTACTGCTTGCACAAGCTATTCAAACTCACTGTTTGAATCAGTTCGGTTTCTTGAGTCTCAACTGCAAGCTGAAAGACATCAATCAGCTATGCTGTGACAAGAAGCGGAAGGACTGCGAAAGTCCCTGGAGCATTCAGATGCATACTTTCTGGTGCAACAACAAGTGTTGGAGGATTTTAGCGCCAAACAGGACAAAGCTAATCAGCTTGCTAAGCTTATTGCCAGCATGGTGGATACCCAGGATAACGTTTCTTGAGCTCTTCTGAAGTTGTTTGAGTTATGCTCTTGTTTTGCTGCCGCGTTTATTTGCACTGGTGGCCAATTTTGACGGCCAGTGTATGTAATATGCTGCTTTGTTCCCTATATTTGCACTGGTGGCGAACTTTGATGCCCAGTGGATGTAATATGTGTAACAACGGTAATAGGCTAGCGTTAATTGCTTGCCAATTTATTTCCTTATTGTCTTGTTTAGTTGTTTGCTTGTAGTCACTGCAGTTCTTTTTCTGTGTTTTTCTAGTGGCTACAATAGCCTATTTTTGGTAACTAGGCCA
Source organism: Triticum dicoccoides (assembly GCF_002162155.2). Classification (NCBI taxonomy): domain Eukaryota; kingdom Viridiplantae; phylum Streptophyta; class Magnoliopsida; order Poales; family Poaceae; genus Triticum; species Triticum dicoccoides. Next base: position 224,773,911 of record NC_041381.1, on the reverse strand, counting down.
AAATAATCATGGCAACACACGCACTGTTGTAACCATGGGCCTCCTGCAGGCCGTATGATCCATGGGCCTTCTTCCGGCCGTAGGATCCATTGGCCTTCTATACGGGCCGTAGGATCCATTGGCCTTCTATACGGGCCTTAGGGTCCATGTACCTTCTACGGGTCGTAGGGTCCATGGGACTTCTACGGGCCATAGATCCATGGGCCTCATACGGGCCGTAGATCCATGGGCCTCATACGGGCCGTAGATCCATGGGCCTTCTATGGGGCGTATCATCATTTAGCCAATCATGGGCCGTACTATTCATGGACCATAACGGGTCGTTAATAGACCGTAATTGATAACTCTATGAAAACAGCCCAATGGGTTTTTTTGACATGAAAACGGCCCAATGCATTAACGATCCGCAAACGGGCCGACTGTAACGACGGGCTGAATTTGGCCCACAAGCAGAAAATGATAGTAACGGGCCGTATGTAACTGAATGCTGCAAATGAGCCCAAGAATCAATGCACCCTGAGAAGGCCGAAAGATAACTTGGGTTGGAAACGGCCCAATAGAATAACGGGTTGTTAATGGGTATAAAGTTATACACTGTTCATTATGGGCCAGTTTCACCATGGGCCGTTAATGGGCCAAGAGTTACAAAGGGCCTCATATGGGCCGAAAGAAGTCATGAGCCACACATGGGCCGGAAGTTAAAACAGGATGGAATCATATTGGACGGCCCAGATGACGCTACTGGGCCTAATTCGGATAGGGCGTAACGAACCCTGGGTTAGCGCGCTGTAAATGGGCTATATGCGAACAGGCCGTTAACAGGCTTTCCGTGGGCCGGCCCGCCACCTTTTGACCAAGTCAAACGGGTCGGCCTTTTCACAGGAATGAGCCTCTGTTGGGCCGTGCCATGTGTCGCCGTATCATAGGCGCCTTCGGTCCAATGAGCGGATGACATCTGTCCCAACAGTGAGCCGAGACGTGTTTCCTCCAGCCAATGATGATTTTACACGTGGAAAATCCCCATTGGTCGGGGCTCTTAATGGGTTATCGGATCCAAAATCCGACCGATAGCTTAACGTTGTTCCGTTACGGTGGATGCCACGTGTCGGTCACCCTTGACGAAAGCACTTCTGTGACGCGCGATTTATCATCATGGAAGTGGACACTTCCGTGATTATAATTTTGGTAATGTCATGGAACACTTCTACGACAACACATGTATGACTATCTTGATTATGTCATAAAATCGTCATGGATGTACATGCATGACAAAAAGCGCGACCTACTGTGACAAACACGTATCATCACGGAAGTGTATTTTTTTGTAGTGTCGGTGAGGAATCGGATGAGGTTTATCATGTAATCGAGTTAGTTTTGTTAGGGGTTGATCCCTAGTATCCACTATGTTCCTAGATTGATGTTGCTATGACTTTGCTATGCTTAATGCTTGTCATTTTGGGCCCGGGTGCCATGATTTCATATCTGAACCGTTTATGTTATCATCATTAAATCCATGTTTTTGATCCGATCTTGCAAGTTATAGTCACCTACTATGTGTTATGATCCGGCAACCCCGGAGTGACAACAACCGGGCCCACTCCCGGTGATGACCGTAGTTTGAGGAGTTCATGTATTCACTATGTGTTAATGCTTTGTTCCGATTCTCTATTAAAAGGAGGCCTTAATATCCCTTACTTTCCAATACGGACCCCGCTGCCACGAGAGGGTAGGACAAAAGATGTCATGCCAGTTCTTTCCATAAGCACGTACGACTATTTACGGACTACATGCCTACATTATATTGACGAACTGGAGCTAGTGCCGTATTGCCCTAGGTTATAACTGTCATGATGAATATCATCCAACAAGTCACCGATCCAATGCCTACGAATTTATCTTATATTGTTTCTGCTAAGTTACTACTGCTATCATCACTGTTACACTTGCTACAAAATTACTGTTATCACTGTTACCGTTGCTATTGCTACTGCTACCACTATCAAAACTATCATATTACTTTGCTACTGATCACGTTGTTGCAGATAGTTAATCTCCAGGTGTGGTTGAATTGACAACTCAGCTGCTAATACCTTCAAATATTCTTTGGCTCCCTTTGTGTCGAATCTATAAATTTGGGTTGAATACTCTACCCTCGAAAACTGTTGTGATCCCTTATACTTGTGGGTTATCAAGCAATTACAAATACCACATATAAATAGATCAATATGGCTTTACAAACATACTAAAGCTCTTAATTAAGTCCCCTTTTGCATAAAGGAAGCCTACATAGTACATACCTTGGAGACTTTGTTTCTAGCCTATGCTTTTTCATGGCCATGAAAGTATCAATTATATAAGCTCCATTCACTGGGAGAAAACACCCCCCTCAATGTATGTGACTAGGCATTTGTTTGATGATTAGAATGAAAACATCACATAAAGAAATGCCAATTAACACCAACTAAATCAGACAAAGACCAAACTATCAAGTCGCATACTCGCGTCAGCAACATTTGTTGCAAGGCTGTAAGGATATACTCTACACCAAATAGCGGGCTAAGTGGCTAACACAAAGAAATACTGGGGGATCTGATGGTGCAGAGCTTAGCAGGAATGAAAAGATATTTTGGCTACACGAATCAACCTTGCCGGCCACCGGCGAGCTTCACATGGATGCCATTGTCCACGAACTTGTCCATCACTAATATGCGTCGGTGCTATACAAACGGTTTTTAACCCCTTTCTACGACGTCATTTGGAATCGTCGTCAAGTGAGTGTGGGCGATAGAGGGGGTCCTTCCCACACGACCCAGAAATCATCGGGGATAGGCCCTCCCGGCACACAAAATGAGCTCGTGTGCGATCGGGCGAGGCATCGAAACCCAATCATTTTAGTTCGTATGTACATCCCACATGGCGGATCCCAGAAAAACATTTCCATTCGTATGTATATCACACAGTCAATCCAAGGAATAGGTTTTCGTTCTTATGTACATCCCACACAGTCAATCCAGGGAAAACTTTTCCGTTCATATGTATATCACACACAGTCAATCCAAGGAATACCTTTCCTTTCTTATGTACATCCCACACAGTCAACCCAAGGAAAACGTTTTCGTTCGTATGTACATCCCACATAGTTTTATGTGTAGGATCATGTTTGAAAGGTGCAACTATCACACACGCTCTGCCTTGGTTAACTGTTTGCTTTTATCAACTACATTACACACGATTTGATGAAGAAAACTGTGTGGCATTGGGCTATCCATCACAAGCGCTTTTACTGCTAGAACCGTTTGCAAAGTTCCCATGACACATTTAGCAGGTTTATTAGTTTACAATTAATAATTCCAGTATTACATGAATTCACATTTCATATCGAATAGCTGTTTGCCAATTTCATATCAGGCACATAAATATATTATAACATCACAGTATGATAGCTACATGAAAACAACACAGTACAACATATAGCTAGTTCAACTTCATAAGAACAATATTAGAACAATATATTCATTTCCCTAATCAAGATCATCCAGGCTTGTCTCATCCACCTCTGCTTTCAGTTCAGTAAGAACCCGTTTTGCACTGGTCACCTGGTAAGAGTGCCTCCTCCTTCACCAACACCATCTTAGCGAAGTCTGATTTAAAAAATCTGAGCTCATTCTCCACCTTCCTCTTTTTATCCCGCATCTTCAAACATTCTTCAGTGTTGACAACACTTTCTCTAAGCCTACGTCTGTTCTCTTCCTCATACATGCTCCAGAGCTTCGCTAGGCACATCTTCAAAGATTGTGGCCACTCTTCATCAACCCACTCCAAGTAAGAACACTTCCGTTCATCCTATAATATTTAAACGAAATATGTATCTGCCAACTGTGTGGTAGATTGCAAAACTGCCACACGCTCTCGTTGTCGTTCGATCCAAATCGCCCCTCAGCGATGCCCTGTACCGATATGCCGTCCCCTGCAGAGCTCGAGCGCGCCTCGCCTCAATGGGAGGAGCTCCCGAGCACCAAACGTGTTGCCCGTCTTCGCCGTTCAGCGTCGCTGCCTTCTCCTCCGGTGAGTCATCGCCGCCGTCGCCCCCTCTGCTCCTTTTCATGCCCTCCATCCTCCTTCCTCCTTCCTCCTCTCTAATCTCTTTCTTCTCGCTGCTATCCCCTCTGAAAGGAGCTCCTCCGCTGTACCCCCATCGCCCAGATGTCCGTGACCTCCGGCGACTCCCTGAAGACCTCTGCCAAACCCTGCATGTAACTCTTCGCTGGCCGACCGGCTTGATTCGATGCTCGCTGCCGCCGGAAATGCAGCTCCGTTTGACGGCTGCGACCTCCGGTGCCTCCATGACGTCTGCCACCGACCCCGCCTCCCCAGTCCGTCGGCCATCTGGCTCGTTGTTGTGGATTTTTCTCCCGTTGATCTGCATCGAATCAAAGCTACTGTTCAGAGCAGAAAATGGAATTATTCAGAGTTGCACGTCAGCTATTTAAGGAGAAGGCTAGCACAGTTCAACTGTTGGAGGTAATCGGGATTGCGTTGGGTCTGTAGGTGATTTTTTGCAGAAAGTTTTAGGAATATGGTTAGATTTCTCTTGACATTTTTTCCATGCATTATTCTCTATCTTGGAGTTGAGTTTGCTTGTTAGGACATAGAGATCAGCAGTTGTTGATCCGGGGTGGTGGTGTGTTGTCTTTTTTATCTTCTCGTCGAATCTAGGTGTGGTGATTTGTGTACTGTTTTTGCAAGAAGTTACTTGTCTGTTTGAGAGTTTTTCTCTCTTATGTTTGAGATGCATCTCGTGTTTGCTTTAACAATCTTATCTGCGATTTTATAGATTGTAAGATAATCGGCCAAAACTGTAGGTAAGACTTGCATAAACAACATGGTAACTTACATATCGCAAGTGTGTTAACTTACATAGCCCCGACCAGATAACTTTATGGACCTAGAAATAAATGTCTCCTTAAAGTTGTTGAAGCATACTCGGTAACTTTTATCTGTATATCATGATAATTTATGCATTGCATACCTGATAACTTGCAACACCATGGTAAATTTTACCTGACTTTTTTCTAAAGAAAAAACGTCTGATAACTTTTGTGTAAATAGCATGATAATTTACGCACCGCATTCCCGATAAATTATATACAAACATCATGGTAACGTTGATCTATGGAAATTTTTATTGGAAACATATCATTGGTAACTTTTGTGTAAATATGATGATAATTTATGCACTAATTATATGTAAATTGGTAATATACGCACAAGAGAGCTGATAACTCACATACAAATACAGAGTAACTTTTGACCACAGAAAAAAGTTATTTGAAAACATAACCCCAGTAATTTATGTGAAAATAGCACGGTAATATACGATCTGCATACCCGATGACTTACATACAAACAACGCGGCAACTTTGATCAAGGATGTTAAAAAGTTGTTGAAAAACATAACCCGATAACTTATGTGAAAATAGCACGATAATATATGAACCACATATCCGATAACTTACATACAAACATCACGGTAGCTTTGAACCGAGGGGCCGGATTCAAAGAAATACCCCCCTGTAACCTATGTGAAAATATCACGATAATATACGAACTACATACCCGACAACTTGCATGCAAACATCATGGTTACTTTGACCAAGAGGGAAAATGTTGTTGAAAACATAATCCTGGTAACTTATGTGAAAATAGCACGGTAATATATGAAACACCAATAATTTACGTGCAAACACTATGATAACTTTCACTAGGGGAAAAAGTCGTTGAAAAACATACCACCACCACCACCCCCGGCGGTAATTTATGTGAAAATATCACGATAATGCATGAACCGCATACCTAGTAACTCACATACAAACTGCGGTAAATTTGACCAAGGGAAAATGGGTAGTTGTTAAAAAAACATATCCTGGTAACTTATGTGAAAGTAGCACGATAAGTTGCATACGACATGCGTGGGTAACTTTATGTATCCCATGCGTGATAACTTTTGACGCATAACTTATGTACAAACACCACGATAACTCTTACCAAAGGGGAAAATGATGTTAAAAAATATAACCTCGGTAACTTATGTGAAAATAGCATGGTAACTTGCATAGAACAGGCGTGGTAACTTATGTAGCCCATAGCACGGTAATTTCTATGTAAATTGCATGGTACTATAAGAATTTCATACCTGATAACTTAAGTACAAACACCACGGTAAAATTTTTGACCAAGGAAGAAAAAGTTGCTAAAAAATAGCACGTTAGCTTAAGAACAAACATCACGATAACATTTTTGAACAAGGAAAAAAAGTTCTGGAAAAATATAGCACGGTATTTTCTATGTAAATAGCATGGTAATATACGAACCTCATACCTAATAAATTTAGTCCAAACACCGCGGTAACATTTAACCAAGAGGGAAAAAATTGTTAAAATACATACTCGACAACTACTATGTAAACAGTATGGTAATATGCGAACCTCATGTCAGATAAGTTAAGTACAAACACTATGGTGATTTGCATCTGAAAAAGGAGGGCAGGGGACGCTTGAGTTTGTTAACCATCTGAGCTGGTGTAAAACATCCAGAAAAAAAGTTCAAAATTGCAGACAAGTGAGTATGTCTGTTTGAATTTTCAATTTCATTCGATCTCATTTCAAGAAGGTACAAGTAGCATGTAAGTTGAAAGAAACCAATAAGATGGCATAGCCCAGTTGGTTGTTGTTGCTAAATTAGTTGCGGTGGGTTGCGGGTTCGATCCCCCCTCCCAGCGCATTTTTTCGCTTTTTTCAGGCTGCAAATGTGTGTGCGCAGAATCGGGATAGGCCCGCCCCCAGCGGGGGGATTCGGGTGGCCCAGAAAATCGGGAGAAGGGAGAGGTTCGTGCGGGGGAAATGGGATAGCCCAGAAAATCGGGAGAAGAAGGGATGGATTTCGTGCGGCATGAGGGGGTGTGATGGTTTTAGCAATCTGGCACACGGTTGCCAGTTATCACAGTCCATATTTAAAACTAGATCAGTAACAATTGTAGGGGAAATGGGTTGATAGCAACATAGAAAACCACCAATGCTTATTTTGAAAAACTGAAGAAACATGTTAATTATGACATATCTTCTCAAAAAGATCAATGTGCAAATGAATTAATTGTTACTGAGACAACAACCAAATTTTGGAACATCAAAAGCTATAATAACTACAACAATGCTACAAGTTCTTACTCATGTAAAATTAATAACAAATTGAACATTTCATGAGGAAGGTAAATATAACTGCAACAACATAGAGACAGTGTTTGGATGACAACAAATTGATACTAACAGGTGTGTACATGCACAAATTTAGTAGCATAGAACTAATAGCACTAAGCCCGTCCACTATGTATGCCAAAACTGGTGTAAAGACAACTGTTGCTACATCTTGCACCGGTGCCCTACACTGGCGAGCCGATGCAGCAGAAAAAATCAGGGACACGGACTCCGGAGCACCTAGTTGCTTTGATGCCCAGTTCCTTCGTGCCATAAAGATTTAGTATTTTACTGCTTGGCTGCTCGGATGTGTGGACCAAAGTTGGCTGCGCAAACTGCTGAAGCAGTGCCAAATAATTTTCTAATGGCACCGCTGATGAGATCGCAACAATTCTAGATACTAGGTACAAACTATGACACTGTCTTAGGATGCGTTTGGTTGAAGGTGTGGTATGAATGGGTTCGGACCGTGAAAGTGTCTGAATCACATCTAACAAATGATTTGTAAAAATGAAAGAGGGTCTAACCTTCTCTGCATATGCCAGAAACTTCCTCCCACTGTCCACAGATTCAAATGCAACTAGCTTCACGCATGGAGAATGATGGTGACAATGAGCAGATAGATCTTCAGCCACCCCGCTCCATTCGTTGCCACAGATGGTCCTAGGGAGCTACAAGAGGAAGAAATGACTCATATCGACCACAGGGTAAAAATCCTTCATTCCAAGTCATAGCCCGAGAGAGAGAGAAGAGAGGCATACCCGGGTGGTGAAGGAGTCGTCGCCGAAGGAGGAACCGCTAGAGAGGTCTTTGAAGAAGACCATGGCGACCCCGACGGTAGGATGCGAGACGACGAGAGAAAGGAATCGGCTATAGCTTAGGAAGGAAGGAAGGAAGGAAGGAAGGAAGGAAGGAGGAGACAGGGGAAATGTGACTTGTGGTCGGGGAGAAAAGGGGGCGGGGAAGGGGGAGGGGCAGGGTAGATATTTTTGCGGTAGGCCAAAATTTTGGAAATGTGGAGGGAAACTTTGCACGCAGTGCCGCCGGACCATTCACTTTGAACGATTGTGTGCATCGCAAACAATTCTTTTGCTTTACGCGCATGGGATGAGTTTGATAATTCAAATTTTGGTGGAAATTTCCCCGGGTATGTCATTGCATAATTTAACATCGCTTGCTAATTTGGGCACACAAAAGAGCGTACAACAGACAGACCACCACTTACTGAATTGAGCAATTTTAGTAATTAAACAAAGCTAGTTGACCTAAACATTGCTCTAACAAAAGACCAGCATTAAAAACAAAGCCTAAGTACGCATAATTTTAACAAATCCGCCGCCACGCTGGCCTATGCATCACCGGTGTGAGGTGAGACGTCGATGACTTGTCATGGCGACATGCCGCGATTGGTGGACTCCGCGTCCCCCCTGCTGAAGTCGGTCGTGTCCTCATCCTCGTCCTCATCCTCGGCGCTGCCCTCAAGGTTGTAGTACTCGTAGTAGTGGTTGCGCTAGAGCTCGCGTTGGTACTCCACTTCCGATTCCTCGACGGACAGACTCTTCTCTATCTCGACCTCGGCCACGCGCAACTCCTCCTCTCGGCGCTCCTCGATCTCCGCCGCCTCCTGCATCTCCAGCTCTGCTCGGTGACCTCATGAGGAAGCAGGTGCTCCATGGCCACCGTCGCCTTTTCGGACGTGGGTTGCATGCTGGAGTCTAAGGTGACCTGGAATATCTTGGCTTGTGCATCCTCAATCTTTGCGTGGAGGCCTCGACCCGGGCCAGGGCGACATCGGCGGCATGGACGGCAGCTCGAGCACTCTTGGTGTTTGCAGCCCCCATTGCAGCAGCAGCTGCAGCTGCCTTGTCGGCTGCCGCAGACGCCCTCTCGGCGAAAGCGGCCACACTCAATGTGGATGCGGCGGCACTCTCGGTGTAGGCGGCCGCACTCTCGACCTAGGCGGACGCGCTCGGGGGGGGGGGACTCGGCCATCATTCAGGCCTTCATGAAGCGTTTCCACGGTGTCATCTTTGCAAGAAGGGGGTGCGGGAATGGGGGTCGGGATTCGTGGATTCGGGGGTTGCCGGCACTAGAGCAGATGAGCCGGCGAAGCTTAAGGAGGGAGAATTAAATAGACCCAGATATTTTCATTGCAAACGGTTCTTAGAAAACAACTATGTGTGATGTTGTAGATATTTTTTAATAGCTGTGAAAGACGAATTTGGCGTAAAGTGACAACGGATGGTGTTTTAAATGTATGAGAAATTTTGTAGTACTAATACAACTATGAGGTCAAATTTTGGAAAAATTCAGGGGTCATTTGACCTTTTAAGACATTTAAGTGATTTTCTAGCCATTTAATGACCGTAATTGAAATTTGAACAACATGTACATGCAACACCTAACCATAACGGTTTGAAAAGACATATTTTTTGTACTTGTGTGCGATTTAATTCCATGTGCAGTAAACTGGAAGGAATTTTCAAACATATTGGTCTAACGGCTATGACACAATTAAGCATGGAGTGCCATGGCATTTAGATTCCAAAGAATTAAAAAAAGATCACAAACACATGAAACCTTGGTTGATGTAATGTCATGCCACCAAGATGATGTGGTAAAAAATTTGGCATGTGTGATGAAAGTTTGGACACACACCCCTCACAAACCGGAGCAACTCACTAGAAGGCTTGTGCTTCCGAGAGGGAACAATGCATGTTTGATGACGAACGGGAGCTAGCTTCATCTTACAGCCTTCAAAAAATTTCTACGTGTAACATGCACTAATACAATTGTCATGTGAAAATTTGGAAAATTTCATGGGTCATTTGACCTTTTGAAGACATTTTAGTGATTTTCTAGCCATTTAATGACCATAATCCAAATTTGAACTACATCTACATGCAATGGCTAACCATAACGGTTTGAAAAATTATATTTGTGTGTACTTGTGTGCGAGTGAATTCCATGTGCAGTAAATTAGAAGGCATTTTCAAACATATTTGTCTCACAACATGGACACATGCACATATATGCATGGAGTGCCATGGCATTTTAATTCAAAAAAATTAAAAAAATATCAGAAACACATGAAACCTTGGTTGATGTAATGTCATGCCACCAAGATGATGTGGTAAAAAAATTGGCATGTTTGAGAAAATTTTGGACACACACCCCTCACAAACCGGAGCAACTCACTAGAAGGCCTGTGGTTCCGAGAGGTAACAATGCATGTTTGATGACGAACGGGAGATAGCTTCCTCTTAGGGCCTTCAAATTTTTTCTACATTTAACGTGCACTACTACAATTGTAATGTGAAAATTTGGAAAATTCTAGGGGTCATTTGACCTTTTAAAGACATTTAAGTGATTTTCTATCTATTTAATGACCGTAATTGAAATTTGAACTACATCTACATGCAACGCCTAACCATAACGGTTTGAAAAATCATATTTGTGTACTTGTGTGCGAGTTAATTCCATGTGCAGTAAATTAGAAGGAATTTTCAAACATATATGTCTCATGACGTGGACACATGCATATGTATGCATGGAGTGCCATGGAATTTTAATTCAAAAAAAATTTAAAAATATATCAGAAACACATGAAACCTTGCTTGATCTAAGAAAGTTTGGACACACACCCCTCACAAACCAGAGCAACTCACTAGAAGGCTGGTGGTTCCGTGAGGGGACAATGCATGTTTGATGACGAACGGGAGATAGCTTCCTCTTACGGCCTCAAATTTTTTCTATGTTTAACGTGCACTACTACAACTGTAATGTGAAAATTTGGAAAATTCTAGGGGTTATTTGACCTTTTAAATACATTTAAGAGATTTTCTAGCCATTTAATGACCGTAATTCAAATTTAAATTACATCTACATGCAACGCCTAACCATAACGGTTTGAAAAATCATATTTGTGTAGTTGTGTGCGAGTTAATTCCATGTGCAGTAAATTAGAAGGAATTTTCAAACATATTTGTCTCACGACATGGACACATGCATATGTATGCATGGAGTGCCATTGCATTTTTATTCCAAAAAATTAAAATATGATCAGAAACACATGAAACCTTGCTTGATGTAATGTCATGCCACCAATGACGTGGTAAAAAAATTGGCATGTTTCATGAAAGTTTGGACACACACCCCTCACAAACCGGAGCAACTCACTAGAGGCTCATGGTTACGAGAGGGAACAATGCATGTTTGATGACGAACAGGAGATAGCTTCCTCTTATGGCCTTCAATTTTTTTGTATGTTTAACGTGCACCACTACAACTGTAATGTGAAAATTAGGAAAATTCTAGGGGTCATTTTGTCCTTTTAAAGACATTTAATTGATTTTCTAGCCATTTAGTGAACGTAATTCAAATTTGAACTACATCTGCATGCAATACCTAACCATATCAGTTTGAAAAATCATATTTGTCTACTTGTGTGCGAGTTAATTCCATGTGTAGTAAATTAGAAGGAATTTTCAAACATATTTGTCTCACGACATGGACAAATGCATATGTATGCCTGGAGTGCCATGGCATTTTTATTACAGAAAATTAAAAAAATATCAGAAACACATGAAGCCTTGCTTGATGTAATGTCATGCCACCAAGATGATGTGGTAAAAAAATTGGCATGTTTGACGAAAGTTTGGACACACACCCCTCACAAATCGGAGCAACTCATTAGAAGGCTTGTGGTTCTGAGAGGGAACAATGCATGTTTGATGATGAACGGGAGATAGCTTCCTCTTACAACCTTCAAATTATTTCTACGTTTAACGTGCACTACTACAACTGTAATTTAAAAATTAGGAAAATTCTAGGGGTCATTTGACCTTTTAAAGACATTTAAGTGATTTTCTAGCCATTTAATGACAGTAATTCAAAATTGAACTAAATCTACATGCAACGGCTAACCATAACGGTTTGAGAAATCATATTTGTGTACTTGTGTGCGAGTTAATTCCATGTGCAGTAAATTAGAAGGAATTTTCAAACATATTGGTCTCACGACATGGACACATGCATCTGTATGCATGGAGTGCCATGGCATTTTAATTCCAAAAAAAATAAAATATGATCAGAAAAACATAAAACCTTGCTTGATGTAATGTCATGCCACCAAGATGATGTGGTAAAAAAATTGGCATGTTTGTCGAAAGTTTGGACACATACCCCTCACAAACTAGAGCAACTCACTAGAAGGCTCGTGGTTCCGAGAGGGAACAATGCATGTTTGATGACGAACATGAGATAGCTTCCTCTTACAGCCTTCAAATTTTTTCTACGTTTAACATGCACTACTACAACTGTACTATAAAAATTTGAAAAATTCTAGCGGCCATTTGACCTTTTAAAGACATCTAAGTGATTTCTAGCCATTTAATGACCGTAATTCAAATTTGAACTACATCTACATGCAACAGCTAACCATAACGGTTTGAAAAATCATATTTGTGTACTCGTGTGTGAGTTAATTCCATGTGCAGTAAAATAGAAGGAATTTTCAAACATATTGTTCTCACGGCATGGGCACATGCATGGAGTGCCATGGCATTTTAATTCCAAAAAATTAAAAAATGATCAAAAAAACATGAAACCTTGCTTGATGTAATGCCATGCCACCAAGATGATGTGGTAACAAAATTGGTCGGTTTAACAAAATTTTGGACACACCCCCCTCACAAACCGGAGCAACTCACTAGAAGGTTCGTGGTTTCGAGAGGGAACAATGCATGTTTGATGACAAACGGGAGCTAGCTTCCTCTTACAGCCTTCAAAATTTTTTTACGTGTAACATGCACTAATACAATTGTCATGTGAAAATTTGGAAAATTTCATGGGTCATTTGACCTTTTGAAGACATTTAAGTGATTTTCTAGCCATTTAATGACCGTAATTCAAGTTTGAACTACATCTACATGCAATGGCTAACCATAACGGTTTGAAAAATTATATTTGTGTGTACTTGTGTGCGAGTGAATTCCGTGTGCGGTAAATTAGAAGGCATTTTCAAACATATTTGTCTCACAACATGGACACATGCACATATATGCATGGAGTGCCATGGCATTTTAATTCAAAAAAAATTAAAAAAATATCAGAAACACATGAAACCTTGGTTGATGTAATGTCATGCCACCAAGATGATGTGGTAAAAAAATTGGCATGTTTGAGGAAATTTTGGACACACACCCCTCACAAACCGGAGCAACTCACTAGAAGGCATGTGGTTCCGAGAGGTAACAATGCATGTTTGATGACGAACGGGAGATAGCTTCCTCTTACGGCCTTTAAATTTTTTCTACGTTTAACGTGCACTACTACAACTGTAATGTGAAAATTTGGAAAATTCTAGGGGTCATTTGACCTTTTAAAGACATTTAAGTGATTTTCTATCTATTTAATGACCGTAATTGAAATTTGAACTACATCTACATGCAACGCCTAACCATAACGGTTTGAAAAATCATATTTGTGTACTTGTGTGCGAGTTAATTCCATGTGCAGTAAATTAGAAGGAATTTTCAAACATATCTGTCTCATGACATGGACACATGCATATGTATGCATGGAGTGCCATGGAATTTTAATTCAAAAAAATTAAAAAATATATCAGAAACACATGAAACCTTCCTTGATCTATGAAAGTTTGGACACACACCCCTCACAAACCAGAGCAACTCACTAGAAGGCTGGTGGTTCCGTGAGGGGATAATGCATGTTTGATGACGAACGGGAGATAGCTTCCTCTTACGGCCTCAAATTTTTTCTATGTTTAACGTGCACTACTACAACTGTAATGTGAAAATTTGGAAAATTCTAGGGGTTATTTGACCTTTTAAAGACATTTAAGAGATTTTCTAGCCATTTAATGACCGTAATTCAAATTTAAATTACATCTACATGCAACGCCTAACCATAACGGTTTGAAAAATCATATTTGTGTAGTTGTGTGCGAGTTAATTCCATGTGCAGTAAATTAGAAGGAATTTTCAAACATATTTGTCTCACGACATGGACACATGCATATGTATGCATGGAGTGCCATTGCATTTTTATTCCAAAAAATTAAAATATGATCAGAAACACATGAAACCTTGCTTGATGTAATGTCATGCCACCAATGACGTGGTAAAAAAGTTGGCATGTTTCATGAAAGTTTGGACACACACCCCTCACAAACCGGAGCAACTCACTAGAGGCTCATGGTTACGAGAGGGAACAATCATGTTTGATGACGAACAGGAGATAGCTTCCTCTTATGGCCTTCAATTTTTTTGTATGTTTAACATGCACCACTACAACTGTAATGTGAAAATTAGGAAAATTCTAGGGGTCATTTGTCCTTTTAAAGACATTTAATTGATTTCTAGCCATTTAGTGAACGTAATTCAAATTTGAACTACATCTGCATGCAACGCCTAACCATATCAGTTTGAAAAATCATATTTGTGTACTTGTGTGCGAGTTAATTCCATGTGTAGTAAATTAGAAGGAATTTTCAAACATATTTGTCCCACGACATGGACACATGCATATGTATGCATGGAGTGCCATTGCATTTTTATTCCAAAAAATTAAAATATGATCAGAAACACATGAAACCTTGCTTGATGTAATGTCATGCCACCAATGATGTGGTAAAAAAATTGGCATGTTTCATGAAAGTTTGGACACACACCCCTCACAAACCGGAGCAACTCACTAGAGGCTCATGGTTACGAGAGGGAACAATTCATGTTTGATGACGAACGGGAGATAACTTCCTCTTATGGCCTTCAATTTTTTTGTATGTTCAACATGCACCACTACAACTGTAATGTGAAAATTAGGAAAATTCTAGGGGTCATTTGTCCTTTTAAAGACATTTAATTGATTTTCTAGCCATTTAGTGAACGTAATTCAAATTTGAACTACATCTGCATGCAACGCCTAACCATATCAGTTTGAAAAATCATATTTGTGTACTTGTGTGCGAGTTAATTCCATGTGTAGTAAATTAGAAGGAATTTTCAAACATATTTGTCTCACGACATGGACACATGCATATGTATGCATGGAGTGCCATGGCATTTTTATTACAGAAAATTAAAAAAATATCAGAAACACATGAAGCCTTGCTTGATGTAATGTCATGCCATCAAGTTAATGTGGTAAAAAAAATGGCATGTTTGACGAAAGTTTGGACACACACCCCTCACAAATCGGAGCAACTCACTAGAAGGCTTGTGGTTCCGAGAGGGAACAATGCATGTTTGATGATGAACGGGAGATAGCTTCCTCTTACGGCCTTAAAATTGTTTCCACATTTAACGTGCACTACTACAACTGTAATTTTAAAATTAGGAAAATTCTAGGGGTCATTTGACCTTTTAAAGACATTTAAGTGATTTTCTAGCCATTTAATGACCGTAATTCAAATTTGAACTAAATCTACATGCAACGGCATGTGTGTACTTGTGTGTGAGTTAATTCCATGTGTAGTAAATTAGAAGGAATTTTCAAACATATTGGTCTCACGACATGGAGACATGCATATGTATGCATGGAGTGCCATGGCATTTTAATTCCAAAAAAATAAAATATGATCAGAAAAACATGAAACCTTGCTTGATGTAATGTCATGCCACGAAGATGATGTGGTAAAAAATTGGCATGTTTGTCGAAAGTTTGGACACATACCCCTCACGAAGTAGAACAACTCACTAGAAGGCACGTGGTTCCGAGAGGGAACAATGCATGTTTGATGACGAACATGAGATAGCTTCCTCTTACGACCTTCAAATTTTTTCTACGTTTAACATGCACTACTACAACTATACTGTGAAAATTTGAAAAATTCTAGCGGCCATTTGACCTTTTAAAGACATCTAAGTGATTTTCTAGCCATTTAATGATCGTAATTCAAATTTGAACTACATCTACATGCAACGGCCAACCATAACGGTTTGAAAAATCATATTTGTGTAATCGTGTGCGAGTTAATTCCATGTGCAGTAAAATAGAAGGAATTTTCAAACATATTGGTCTCACGGCATGGGCACATGCATGGAGTGCCATGGCATTTTAATTCCAAAAAATTGAAAAATGATCAAAAAAACATGAAACCTTGATTGATGTAATGTCATGCCACCAAGATGATGTGGTAACAAAATTGGTCTGTTTAACGAAATTTTGGACACACCCCCGTCACAAACCGGAGCAACTCACTAGAAGGTTCGTGGTTTCAAGAGGGAACAATGCATGTTTGATGATGAACAGGAGATAGTTTGCTCTTACGGCCTTCAATTTTTTTTCTACGTTTAAAGTGCACTAATACAATTGTCATGTGCAAATTTGGAAAATTTCAGGGGTCATTTGACCTTTTAAAGACATTTAATTGATTTCCAGCCATTTAATGACCGTAATTCTAATTTCAGCTACATCTACATGCAACGGCTAACCATAACGGTTTGAAAAATCATATTTTTGTGTACTTGTGTGCGAGTTAAAGAATCATCAAACGATGTAAATATCTAGTGTTCAAAAAAGAAAATGTAAAGATCTGGCAAGACAACCGGCCTCCACACGATTGGCACTCTATCTCGCGGCTCGAGGTTTGGTAGGTGAGTGGCGGGGATCATTAATCAGACACGGTTCTGTATTGGAAACCGTCAGGTATGGGAATCGTGTGTAATTCAGACTATAGTACTCATAAATTCCGTCGACCGGCATGTGTACTATTCCCGTCAACCTAGATTCCAGCCGCCAATAAATACTACCTTGCTCATGTCGTCCCACGTGCATTCTCATCTACATCCTCCCCTCGCTCCCCCCCCCTCTCTCTCTCTCTCAAATCTCTGCCATGGGGCCGCAGGTCTGGTCATGCACCGACAAGGAGTCGCTGCCCCCCGAGGACGCTCACTCGAATAGCTGCGACGAGGACCCCTACGCGCCACTGGATGAGGTTGCGCCGGACCCCCCAACTTTGGATTGGTTTTGGGGCTAGTAAAATCTTTGTCTGTGGAAGTTGCTGCCGCCGGCTGAGAAAGCCAGGCGAGTGGCATTCAAGAAGGAGATGGCATTGGAGGAAGCCAGGTACCAAGTTGCTCACTGTAATGCCATCTTTAGTCTCCAAGCGGACTGCACCGGGCCAGGTGACTTGTATTACCCGATAAGGGTCTTCCCACTTTGGTGTCAACTTGTTGGAATTCTTGGCGGATTGAACACACCGAAGAACAAGGTCGCCTTCCTCAAGGCTTCGGGCGTGAACCTTGCGGCTATGGTAGCGGCGCAAGGCTTGCTGGTAGCGCGTGGCTCGCACAGCAGACAGAAGACGATCTTCCTCAAGGAGCGTAGCATCATCTTGTTGCAAGTGCTCTTGCTCAAGCTCATCGTAAGCGAGCACTCGAGGTGACCCGCATATGAGTTATGTGGGGAGAACTGGTTCTGCCCCGTATACGAGGGAGAAGGGTGTCTGGCCGGTGGCTCGATTTGGTGTCGTCCTGATTGACCAAAGAACCGCCGCAACTCATCAATCCAGCATCTTCCACACTTGTGTAGCCTGTCAAAAGTCCTTGTTTTGAGGCCCCATAGTACTTCAGCATTTGCCCTTTCTGCCTGGCCGTTGCTTCTTGGATGAGCAACAGAAGCAAAACAGATTTTGCTGCCGAGGTCTTGGATATACTGCATGAGGGTGCGGCTTGTGAACTATGTGCCGTTGTCGGCGATGACCCTGTTTGTCACACCAAAACGGCAAACTAGTCCTTTGAAGAACTTGACGGCTGATTGTGATGTCATCTTTCTCACTACTTCCACTTCTTGCCACTTTGTGAACTTGTCAATTGCGATGTACAAGTACTCAAAGCCCCCGACATCACGGGGAAAGGGGCCCAGTATGTCGAGCCCCTAGACTGAAAATGGCTAGGAAAGAGGGATCGTCTAAAGAGCTTGAGCTGGCTGATGGAGTTTCTTTGAATGGAACTGGCACGCTTCACACTTGGTTACTAGCGCAGTTGCATCCTAGAGAGCAGTGGGCCAAAAGAAACCTTGCCGAAATGCTTTGCCGGCAAGATCTCTTAATCCTATGTAGAGCCACATATGCCTCCATGTATCTATACCAACAACTCGAGTCCATCCACCTGAGGAATGCACTTCAATTTCATGTCGTCCGGTCTTTTCCTGTACAGGACATCATCCACAAACTGGTACATGCTGGACCGACGGGCTACTTTTCCTGCTTTCTTCCCGTTCCTCAGGTAGTTCCCTTGTTTGGAGGAACCGAATGGTGTGCTGTGCCCATGCTGGAGCCTGAGGCTCGACGGCAAGGACAAAAGGCATGTCCTCCGCTGTGGGGGCAGTTGTCTCTATGGCAAGGGCTTGAGGCCCGCCGGAGCCTGTTGCTCCCTAGCAAGCTTGACGTCCCCGACAACTTCCTTGCCGGTATCTCCAGGAGCTTGGCGGGAAAGTACTTGCCGGGGCATGACTTCCTTCACTTATTTTGTCCTATTGATGGTTCAACGGATGGCTGGGTTAATTGGAGCACAAAGGTCCCCGGTTCCATAGGTAACTTGAGGGCAGCACGTTTTGACAGGCCATCAGCAATGCTATTCTTTGCTTGCAGAGTGTCAAAATGCTCTTCCAACTTCCTCACTACATCTACATAGGCCTCCATCAACAGGCTCTGATAATCTTTGTTGACTTGCTTGACAACAAGCTGTGAATCACCTCTGACGATGAGCTTCCTAATTCCAAGGTTTGCCGCGATCCTGAGACCGGCAAGCAGTCCCCCATACTCTGCAGTGTTGTTTGTTGACCTCTCTCGGGGAAAGTGCATCTGGACTACGTACTTGAGGTGCTCTCCGGTGGGCACAACGAGTAGTACACCAGCACCGACGCCTTGTAGTGAGAAAGCCCCATCAAAGTACATGATCCAATCACAACTCGTTTCCTTGCCGGGGAGAGTGGTCTCTTAAATTTCCTCGTCAGGTGTTGAGGTCCATTCTGCAATGAAATCCGCCAAGGCTCTGCTCTGAATTGTCGAAGTGCTTTCAAACATGAGGCCAAAGCTTGACAATTCCAACTCCCACTCCACAATCCTTCTGGTTGCATCTGGGTTGTGCAAGATCCATTGCAATGGGAAGCGAGTGATGACGATGATCTCATGTGCCTGAAAATACTGACGCAACTTCCTCGAGGCCATAAGGAGGCCGAAGAGCAACTTCTGCACTCCAGAGTATCTTGATCTAGCACCCTGCAAGAGGGAGCTGACAAAATAAACTAGGTGCTGCATCATCTTCTTCTTCTGTATCACATCGTTTGCTTGTGCAGATCCTGCCTTGTCGACACCAGGCTCTGCCCTGCCGGGCCAGACTCTGCCGGTAGTCTTGCTTTGCCGGCACCAGACCCTACCGAGGAGAGCTCTGGCTCGTCATCCGACGGTATCGCCGCCGTCACTGCTTCTTCATCAACTTCCCTCTGTGCCACTAGCGCAACACTAACCACTTGATTCATTGCTGCTAGATACAGCAGCAATAGCTCTTGCGGTTTAGGCGCGACTAGTATTGGCGTAGAGGAGAGGTACCTCTTCAAATCTTGCAGCGCTACCTCCGCTTCTGGAGTCCATTTCATTGGACCTGCCTTTTTCAAGATTTTGAAAAAGGGCAGGGCGCGCTCAGTAGATTTGGAGATGAACCTACTTAAAGCAGCGACGCAACCAGCAAGCCGACACACATCTTTGACTCGTCTTGGTGCTTCAATCTGCTCAATCGCCTTGATCTTGTCGGGGTTCGCCTCGATTCCACACTGAGACATAAAGATTCTGAGAAGCTTGCCAGATGGGACGCCAAACACACACTTCTCAGGATTGAGCTTGAAATTGATCTTGCACAAATTTGCAAATGTTTCTTCTAAATCTTGCACAAGTGTCGCCTTGTCCTTGGTTTTGACCACTATATCATCCATATAAGCTTCCATATTTCTATGCAGCTGGGGCTCAAAACCAATTTGAACTTCTCTCGCAAACATCGACCCAACACTTTTCAACCCGAAAGGCATTCGTATAAAACAATATGTAACACATGGGGTGATAAATGCGGTCTTCTCCATCTTCCTTCGTCATGAAGATTTGATGGTATCCTGAGTAGGCGTCAAGGAACGATAGCAAGTCGCACCTGGCAGTGGAGTCCATGATTTGGTCAATGCATGGCAAGGGGAAGGGATCCTTGGTCATGCTTTATTGATATCTGTATAATCAATGCACAACCTCCATTTTCTCTTTGCCCACCACCACCGGATTGGCCAACCATGTTGGGTGGAGCACTCCTCTAACCAAACCTGCTGCTTCCAACTTCATAATCTCTTCGATGATAAACTCTTGCCGCTCCAAAGCTTGCTTCCTGACCTTCTACTTGACGAGCCATGCATGAGGACAAACATCAAGATGGTGCTCAATCACCTCCCTGGGAACACCGGGGATGTCAGATGCTTGCCATGCAAACACATCGACATTCGCCCGCAGGAAGGCAATGAGCGCGCTTTCGTATTTGTTGTTGAGGGTGGACCTTATAGTGAAAGCTCCGCCCGTGCCGTCCTCCTTGACGGGCACTTTCTTGGTCTCTGGTGGTGCTGCCTTAGATTTCTTGCTCTTGTCGGCGGAGCTCTCTGGCACGTCCTTGACGGGAGCGCAGCACTCCGAGGAGGCACGATTACCGGGGTGGGTGCAAGAGGTCTTGCCAGTGCAAGAGGTCTTGCCGGTCTTCTTCCCCTCGCGAGCTCCAGTGGCGGGAGCAAGTGCCTTGACGACAAGTTCTACCACCGCCTCCCGGTAGAGCTGGTCGACCCAGATGAGCGCGTGTTTCTTGTCGGAACCGATAGTGATGATGCTTATTGGGTCGGGCATCTTCAATGTGTTGTAGGCATAGTGTGACGCTGCCATAAACATGGCCACTGCTGGACGGCCAAGGATCCCATTATACAACAACGGAATGTTGGCGACATCAAAAACTATCTTCTTTGTTCTGTAATTCGGCTCACCACCAAATGTGACTGGTAGTGTGATCTTACGCTTTGGCTGGCTTCTCCCCGGATTGACCCCTTGAAACATGCCCATCTCTTCAAGATCTCAATCAGAGATTTGCAACCTCTTGATAACTTTGGGCGAGATCAAGTTCAAACCGGCCCCACCATACACTAGCATTTTTTTCACCTTGAGGTTGTGAATTATTGGTGAAACCAACAATGGCAAGCAGCCGACCGCAGTTGTGCGATCAGGGTGATCCTCGGCGTAAAAAATGATAGGCGTGTTGGACCATTTCAGCGGCTTCTTGGCATCGATCAACGGCTCTGTCGCATTGATCTCGTGCGCCCACTGTTTAAGTTGGCGGTGAGAAGAATGCAATGAGGCGCTTCCATCAATGCACATGGCTTTTGTAGCCTTCTGAAACTCGTGCTCACCAGACTCGTTGTCCTCTTCATGGTCATCATCTCCCTCTTTCTTGTCGTGGCCCCTAGCAGGCCTTTCTTGTTGCTTGTCCTTGCCGTGGCGGCCCCCTCGGCCACCACACTTCTTGCTGGACCCCTCAGCACCATCTTGGCCCTTCTTCTTGTCTCGCCTTTTGTACTCAACTTTTTGCCTTTCCATAAGCTGCTCAACTTGCCGGTAGTTCAAGAGGTCACAGCCTTTGGTGCAATGGATCTTGCAATATTGCTTGTCGGAGCCCTCTGGCTTGTTGGCAGACGCCAAGGCCTGGCAGGCGGCGCAGCCGGCAACCTCCTTGCCGGGGTCGTCAACCTTGGCCTTCTTTGCGGTGTCAGGGTTGCTGGATTCCTCAACGGCAAGCATGGTCTTGCCCTTGCGCTTCCTGTTGCGCCATTGGCCCTTCTTTGCCGGGGCGACGAGGTCTTCATCTCTAGAGTCACTTCCCGCGCCAGCATCTTCGCCGGGGTACTTCCTTCCTTCTTCAGCCTGAGCGCATCTGTCGGCCAAAACATAAAGCTCGGCAACATCTGTAACCTTGTTCATCTCCAGGTCTTCACGCATCTTGCGGTTGCGCACGTTCTGATGAAACACGCTAATGACAGTGGCAGGATGAACATCTGGGATGTTGTACTGCACACGGCTGAATCTCTATATGTATTTGCACAAGAATTCGCCATCCTTCTGGGGTATGAGATGGAGGTCACTGGCTTGGCCAAGAGCCGTGTGGCCCCCAGTAAAGGCGCCAACAAACTCGTGGCACAAATCCGACCAAGAGGAGATGGAATCTACTGGCAGGTGCATCAACCACGACCTAACGTTGGGCTTGAGCACCAACGGGAAGTAGTTGGTGAGCAACTTGCCGTCTCGAGCCCCGGCAGCTTGCATCGCAATGGTGTAAACGCTCAGGAATTTTGATGGATGAGTCTTGCCGTCATACTTCTCTGGGACCTCTGGTTTCAACGTGCTAGTAGTGGGCCACTGGAACTACCGCAACTCATGGGTAAAAGCTGGACAACCTACCTTGTAAGGCAAGTCACCAGAATCCCCCGGTGCAGGCATGTATGCAATGGCCCCTTCACGCCTATTAGACTAACGGCGCGCTTACCGTCGCTGCTCGATGGTAGTTCAAGCGTCCTCTTTGACCCGTTCCCGAAGAACTTGACGTTGGTCGCGACGAGCTCGTGGATCAGACGATGTCGTGGATCCGTCGTCACGGGCATCGACCTGGCGAGCCGGCGACCACTGTTGTCGTGGTGGAGCAGAGTGCACCATGGTTGCAGCGCCTCCTCCCCTTTCGCCATTGGCACGTGCCGGCTCGGTGGACCGATGCTGTGAAGGACTGCTCTCCTGGTGCCCATCTTTGTTGGCGTGGCCAATAAGGCTCTGGATAGTAGCCCTCCACTCTTCTTGCTTCTCTGCAGTAGGAGGAAAGTCGAGGAGTAGCTGTGCTCGTGCCAGCGCTTCTGCTCGCGTAGGTGGCAGCGACAAGCACGAGGAAGGGGATGTGCTCGGACTTCTAATCATGTTAGAAGGAGCTCAATCACAGTTCCGCAGCCATGCACCGTTTTCACCAGCATCTTGGCGTGCATGCCGACCCTGTGCATCTCGAGCATGATGCTGAGGGCTCTTTCCGTAGAGACGCTCGAGGTCACCAACGTCACGGGACTGCTCGTCGCGCACGACCTGGGAGGACAGCGGCGCATGCGCCGGTGGGGGCGTCTTGGACGTCACCTTCTCGCCCTTGGAGATCCCCGCGCTGCCCGTAGGCAGCACGACTCCGTCCTTGGATCCGGCGGTGCGTGGGTCGTCGTCGCATGGACGATGCCGCTTGCCTGGCTTCGGTTACCAGAATGGCATGGGTGCTCGTGATCTCCACCTCCGCCGCCATCCGTGTCTACCTCATAGCCCGTCCGTGTTGGTATGGGCAGATCGGCTACACACGAACTGATCACCGTGATCGTCTTCTTCTTGGGAGACATGGTGATCAAGAAACTGACGCGCTAACTGCTAGACCAAATTTGCACAACCTTCTTGCCCCTACCTGGAGCACCAAAGATGTCGGGGAAACGACACCTATGGGATCACGTGGATCCATTCTATGGTTGGCAGGGAAAGAGAGTACGCAAAGAGCAGATCTAGCGATCAACACGATGGGTTTTTGCCCAGGTTCGGGCCGCTGAGAAGCGTAAAACACTAGTCCTACTTTGAGTGTATATTGAGTGTTCTCGAGCTTCGGCTAGCTGCTACATATGCAAACTGGGCCGGAGTGTTCAAAATGTCTGAATCCTTCTCCAGTACGCCTTGGGCCTCCTTTTATACGTTCAAGGGGTTGCCACAGCGGCACACAGGAGGTGTAAAGTAGCTACAATGTACATGTTTATCACTGACGTCTTAGGAAAAACACATTAAATGCGCTGCTTATGTGCCCTCTAAATTTATCGGGGACGGGAATAGAGCCCGCCCCGTCCATCGTCGCCTCACCCCGTCTTGACAAGCATCCAGGCTGACGAGGCATGCAATGCCAAGCTGGCTGGCTAGCCGCTGCGCTGGAGTGGTGGCAGGATCTTCACAAAGATCTGCATGCCACCATGCAGGTGCTTGCCAGGCTGGCAGGTTAGTCGCTGTGCTGGAGTGATGGCGGGGCGGCGGAGCCTTGCCGTGGCTTCACAAATGTCCCTGGCAAGGATCTTGCTAGGAACTTTGCCTTCTGGTCTTCACGAAGATCTGCATGCCACCAGTCTTCACAAAGATCTGCATGCCACTATGCATGCGCCCCTGGACCTTGGTCTTGACATTGTTGATGGTGTCAGAGCTCTTAACCTCAAGGGTGGTGGTCTTGTCAATGCTTCGCAAGCCATCTCGACAAGGATCTTTCTGAGGCTTCACGATCCACCCCGGCAAGGATCTCGCCGGGGGTCAGCTTGTCTTCTGCTCTGTGGTTACTAGCTTGGACGCCGTCTTGGCCGTCTTGTATTCTGCCTCCAGCTTCCCCCGTCATGCCTCGCCGCAGGTGCGGCTGCAACTGCCCGTGCACAAGTAAGGGGTACCAAAGGGCCCAAACTTTAGTACACCAACACATGTTGTCGTGAGGAGAGGCAAAAGTAGCATCATCAGAATGGATGGAGTCTCTAACGAGGAAGACTACGACCGGTATGGGGACCCAATGAGGGAAGATGATGATGACGTTGAAGCATATGTCAAAAGAAGAAGCAAGACTAACCTAAGAAAGACCGTACTCCCTAGAAAAGGAAAAGTCATGACGAGGAGCTCAATTATTCAACAACAAACAAAAAAGGAATAAAGGTCACTGTGAAATGTCGTCGACGCTGAGAAACTATAATTTGTCTATCTATTTTGTATACGCAATTAACCGCTATCGGTCAAACGATATAATATGTATTATACATGCATTAATGTCGCTAATTCATATTGTGCATGTATCTAAGTTATATCCAATGTTATCCCTTGCCCACCAAGGTTTCGATGATATTCGCTCAGTGTGGGAGGAGTCGACGTTCCCGTCGACTGCGATCGAGGTCGGCTAAGTCTTTTGGAGGTGAAAAAGAAAAAGGAAATAGAAAGAGAAAGAACGGAAAATAAAAAGGAAATGAATATAAAAGAAAAGGAAAATAAAATTAAAAATAATAAAAGAAAAGAAAAAACAAAATGAAAATGAAAAGAAATGGAAAAATAAAAGAACATTATATAAACAAACATTTTAACTGTAGCGCGTGGTAGGTTGGCTGGCGCTACAACTAACTTAGCTGTATGCGGGGTAGCTTGCCTGCACTACAACTATCATAAATAAATAATAAAAAGAGATATAGGCAAAATATAGTAGTAGGGCGGTGTACCTACACCCATGCTATAGCTAACTTAGTTGTAGCGCAGGTGAGGGTACCCCGCGCTACTACTAAGTCTGACTTAACCCCCCGCGGGCCATCCTTCCTTTCTCCCCCATTGCCTCTCTCCTTGCGATCCCAACTCCCTCTTGCCGCGGTGGTGGCCAACTCCCCTCGTCCCTCCCTCACCTCCCTCCTGCCGCACGCCTAGATCACCATACGCTGCCACCACCGACTCCGACGCCTCCAGCACCGACACCGACGCCTCCACCTCCAGCACCGACAGGCCTCCTCTTCCTCCACCACCGATGCCGACGCCTTCACCTCCAGCACCGACGTTGCCTTGTGAGCATACCATAAACCCTAATTTTAGTCTTAATTTGTTCATCTTTATTTTGTAGCAGATAGGTTAAAAGAAATATAGTTGCTAAAGTGGTGGTAGTTGGGATTTCATGGTGATCTTCAATTTCATTAACAATTGGCTATATAGTTTAATGAAATTGAGGTAAATTTCTGAAATTTTCAATTGGCCATTTGCAAACTGGACAATTGGCTATATATTTTTGCCATTTGCAAACTGGACAATTGGCTATATATTTTTGCCATTTGCAAACTGAACAATTGGTTATATCTTTTCTGAAGTTAACTAAATGTTCATGAAATTTAGTAAATTTTCTGAAAATTTTAGTAAATGAATTTTCAGTAAATGACTTACTACTAAGTTTAGATTTTCAGTAAATGACTTACTACTAAACCATGGATGAGGTGTTCATTATGGAGTAGATTCTTTCATAATTCACTAAGGAATCAAATTCTAGGTTTTCTTCAAGTAGACAGTAGGAATCGAATTATAGACACAAAAACACAAGAAAAACAGTTCTAGATTTGTGTGCAACAGAGATTACATCATTCATATAGCATGATGATGTGCTGAAGATACTAAGTAAAAATGCTTAATTTGAATAAAAAGAAAAGTAAATTAGGGCTGAGTTTCTTAAATTAGGGCTGAATTTGTTAAATTTCGAAGTAAAACCTTTAGTAACCTCCTTTTTCTTATGAACATACTAAGTAAAAAATGTTAAATTTGAATTTGCTAAATTAGGGAAAAATACTAGGGTTGATTCTTATTGTGTTCAAGACTCTAAAGGTAGTTGTCTTGTTAGTGTTGTGCCTGAGGTTTTTGTTGTTGGTGTAGATTTTATGATCGAATGTGTTGTCGTCTTGAGGTTGCTATTGCAATATCCATTGCATACATTTTTTTGAAAGGGAACCGGGGATATGATTTGTGATGATTTTGCAGGGAAACTGGTCCGAGTGGCCTATGTTTTGCCGGAATGTTGATTCATGTCCGTTCCGGCTAATTTTAGGCACTCGATATGTCTTGTTTTTAGCAAAGGTCATGCCAAAATTTTCCATGAATTTGGGCATGACTCTTGCTAGAAAGTAGGACACATCGAGTGCCCGGGATTTGCCAGAACAAGAATGAATCAACATTCCGGCAAAACATAGGCCATTTTTATGTCATTATTATTAGTTCTACAATTACCAGCAGATTGAACCGTAGGAAACATGGCGCACAACAATGAAGCCGGGGGTTCTAATCACACCCGCTTACAGAATGCACACGATTTCTTTGACTATCTAGCTAGTCAGGATGCAGAAGGTTGCTGGGCCCCCTTGTCATAACGAAGGGTGGTAGTGCCGCTGACACCGGCACCCGCACCGATGGCACCAAAATCGGCGCCGAGACCGACACATATGGTGGCAACCAGACCACGGAAGTTGGTACCGGCCAAGCCACTAAACAAATGAAGAAGAAGAGGGAAAGACGATCAAGCAAGCTCGTCATCGGAAGACTGCTGGTCACGGCGGTGTGATACGGTCATTTTGCATCATGTTTTCCTACTGTTATTTATAGTGTTTTTAATCAATATAATACTTTGGGGAGCAATTCTAATGCCTTTTCTCTCTTAATATGCAAGATTTACATGAAGCGGGAGATTACCGGTAACTGGAATTCTGGACCTGAAAAAGCTATGTCAAAGATACCTATTCTGCACATCATCAAATGAGTTGAAATTTCACGGATATTTATTTTGGAATAAATAAAAAATATTGGAGAAAAGAAGTACCAAAGGGGGGCACCTAGGTGCCCAAGAGGCACCAGGGCGCGCCCACCCCCTCAGGGCACGCCCTGGTGGCTTGTGGGACCCTTGGCCAGCCTCCAGTGCCCATCTTCTAGTATATAAGCTTATTTTCCCTAGAAATAAATAAGGAGATGACTTTCAGGATGGAGCACCACCATCTTGAGGCGGAACTTGGGCAGGAGCACTCTTGCTCTCCGGTGGAGCAATTCGGCCGGGGATACTTCCCTCTAGGAGGGGGAAATCGAAGCCATCGTCATCACCAACAACCCTCTCATCATGGGAGGACCAATCTTCATCAACATCTTCACCAGCACCATCTCATCTCAAACCCTAGTTCATCTCTTGTATTCAATCTTTGTTTCAAAACCTCAGATTGGTACCTATGGGTTGTTAGTAGTGTTGATAACATCTTGTAGTTGATGCTAGTTGGTTTATTTGGTGGAAGATATGTTCAGGTCCATTATGCTATTCAATACCCCTCTGATCTTGGACATGAATATGATGTGTGAGTAGTTACTTTTGTTCTTTAGGACATGGGAGAAGTCTTGTCATAAGTAATCATGTGAATTTGCTATTCATTCAATATTTTGATGATACGTATGTTGTTGATTCTCTTAGTGGTGTCATGTGAACGTCGACTACATGGCACTTCACCATCTTTGGGCCTAAGGGAATGCATTGTGGAGTAGTAATAATATGATGGGTTGCTAGAGTGACAGAAGCTTAAACCCTAGTTTATGCGCTATTTCGTAAGAGGCTGATTTGGATCCATATGTTTAATGCTATGGTTAGATTTATCTTTATTCTTCCTCCGTAGTTGAGGATGTTTGCGAGATGGGTTAATCATAAGTGGGAGGCTTGTTCAAGTGGACCAACCCACCCACATATATATAAATTTTGGCCTCTTGAGGGAGAAAGCATCGCTCAAGCTTGGGGGAGGATTAAGTGCATGATGTACACATGCCCCAACCATGAGCTCTCAAGAGAAATTATCTTACAGAACTTTTATGCACGGCTTTCTCATTATGATCAAACCATGCTCGATTATTCTTCAACTGGTTCCTTTATGAAGAAAACTATTGAATTCAGATGGGATCTTCTGGAAAGAATTAAATGCAACTCTGAAGATTTGGAACTCGACAAAGGTAAAGAGTCAGGTATACCACTCAAGTTTGATTGTGTTAAATCTTTTATTGATACCGATGCATTTCATAAGTTTAGCACTAAATATGGATTTGACTCTGAGATAGTAGCCTCATTTTCTGAATCATTTGCTAATCATGTTGAGCTCCCTAAGGAGAAGTAGTTTAAATATCACCCTCTGTTAAAGAAAAGATTGAGGAACCCGTCATAGTTAAAGAAGAAACTATCATTTACAATGTTGATCCAGTTGTTCCTACTGTGAATATTGAGAAACCACCTTTTCCTGTTAGGATAAAGGAACATGCTAAAGTTTTAAGTGTGGTTAACAAAAGTAATATTAGGGCACCTAGACCCTCTGAACAAATTAAAGTTGAGCCTAATCTTGCTATGGTTAAGGATCTCTTGGTTGACAATATTGATGGGCATGTTATTTATTTTTGTGATGAAGCCACTAAAATTGCTAAACCCAATACTAAAGATACGAATAAGCCTGTCATTGGCATGCCTGTTGTCTCTGTTAAAATAGGAGATCATTGTTATCATGGTTTATGTGATTTGGGTGCTAGTGTGAGTGCTATACCATTTACCTTATATCAAGAAACTATAAATGATATTGCACCTGCTGAGATAGAAGATATTGATGTCACTATTAAGCTTGCGAATAGAGATACTGTTTTACCGCTTGGGATCGTTAGAGATGTTGAAGTCTTGTGTGAAAAAATAAAATACCCTACTGATTTTCTAGTTCTTGGTTCTCCACAAGATGATTTCTGTCCCATTATATTTGGTAGACCTTCCTTGAACACTGTTAATGCTAAGATTGATTGTGCTAAAGAAACTGTCAGTGTTAACTTTGGTGATATTTCTCATGAGTTTAATTTCTCTAAGTTTCGTAGACAACCTCATGATAAAGAATCACCTAGTAAATATGAAATTATTGGTCTTTCTTCTATTGGTCATGTAAATGGTCCTGCTCCATAATTAGTTTGGGTATGATGAACTTCGTTAATTATATTATATTGCATATTATCGTTGCTAATATGTTGCTTCTATTTGCTAAATCTTTATCTTAGTGTTGCTCAAGTAAATTATGTTGCATATTATCATTGAATTCGCATGATGATGACGCATCTCTTACAGATACATAGATCATTGATGGCGAATAAGTGTTACACCATGTACATAGGGAGGGTTCTAGGAGTGTACAACGAGTGGCCAGAGTGTCGGGTGCTACGTCTTGAGCTTGCGTTGGTTTTCCTTGAGGAGGAAAGGGTGATGCAGCAATAGTAGTGTAAGTATTTCCCCCAGTTTTTGAGAACCAAGGTATTAATCCAGTAGGAGGCTCCTCAAAAGTCCCACGCACCTACACACACAAACAAGAAGTCGCAACCAACGCAATAAAGGGGTTGTCAATCCCTTCAAGGACACTTGCGAAAGTGAGATCTGATAGAGATAATATGATAAGATAAATATATTTTTGGTATTTTATGATATAGATTGGAAAATTAAAGATGCAAATAAAAGTAGATTGAAAGCTTATATGATGAGGGATAGACCCGGGGGCCATAGGTTTCACTAGTGGCTTCTCTCAAGATAGCATAAGTATTATGGTGGGTAAACAAATTACTGTCGAGCAATTGATAGAAAAGTGAATACATGAGATTATCTAGGCATGATCATGTATATAGGCATCACGTCCGTGACAAGTAGACCGACTCCTGCCTGCATCTACTACTATTATTCCAAACATCAACCGCTATCCAGCATGCATCTAGAGTATTAAGTTCATAAAGAACAGAGTAACGCATTAAGAAAGATGACATGATGTAGAGGGATAAACTCATGCAATATGATATAAACCCTATCTTTTTATCCTCGATGGCAACAATACAATACGTGCCTTGCTGCCCCTGTTGTCACTGGGAAAGGACACCGCAAGATTGAACCAAAGCTAAGCACTTCTCCCATTGCAAGAAAGATCAATCTAGTAGGCCAAACCAAACTGATAATTCGAAGAGACTTGCAAAGGTAACTTAATCACACATAAAAGAATTCAGAGGAGAATCAAATATTTCTCATAGATAAACTTGATCATAAATCCACAATTCATTGGATCTCGACAAACACACCGCAAAAAGAGGTACATCGAATAGATCTCCAAGAAGATCAAGGAGAACATGGTATTGAGATTTAAAGAGAGAGAAGAAGCCATATAGCTAATAACTATGGACCCGAAGGTCTATGGTAAACTACTCACAACTCATTGGAGAGGCCTTGGAGATTATGTAGAGGCCCTCCGTGATCGATTCCCCCTCCGGCGGAGCGCCGACGAAGACTCCAAGATGGGATCTCACGGATACAGAAGGTTACAACGGTGGAAATAGTTCTTTGTGGTCGCTTCTGATGTTTTCGGGGTACATGGGTATATATAGGAGGAAGAAGTAGGTCGATGGACACCCGAGGGGCCCACGAGGGTGGGGGGCGCACCCAGCCCTAGGGGGCGCACTGGGCACCCTTGTGGCTGCCTCGGTTGTTTCTTGACTTCCACTCCAAGTCCTCTGGATCACGTTTGTTCCAAAAATCACGCTCCCGAAGGTTTCATTCCGTTTGGACTCCATTTGATATTCCTTTGTTTCGAAACACTGAAATAGGCAAAAAAACAGCAATACGGGTTGGGCCTCCGGTTAGTAGGTTAGTCCCAAAAATGATATAAAAGTGTAAAGTAAAGCCCATAAACATCCAAAACGGGTAATATGATAGCATGGAACAATCAAAAATTATAGATATGTTGGAGACGTATCAAGCATCCCCAAGCTTAATTCCCGCTCGTCCTCGAGTAGGTAAATGATAAAAACAGAATTTTTGATGTGGAATGCTACCTAGCATAATTCTCAATGTAATTTTCTTTATTGTGGCATGAATGTTCAGATCCAAATGATTAAAAATAAAAGTTCATACTGACATAAGAAATAGTAATACTTCAAGCATACTAATCAAAGTAACCATGTCTTCTCAAAATAACATGGCTAAAGAAAGTTCATCCTCACAAAATCATATAGTTAGGCTACGCTTCATTGTCGTCACACAAAAATGCTCCCATCTTGCACACCCCCGATGACAAGCCAAGCAATTGTTTCGTACTTAAATAATCTCAAACTTTTTCAACTTTCACGCAATACATGAGCGTGAGCCATGGATATAGCACTATGGGTGGAATAGAATATGATGATGGGGATTGTGTGGAGAAGACAAAAAAAGGAGAAAGTCTCACATCGACGAGGATAATCAACGGGCTATGGAGATGCCCATCAATTGATGTCAACATGAGGAGTAGGGATTGCCATGCAACGGATGCATTAGAGCTATAAATGTATGAAAGCTCAACAAAAGAAACTAGTGGGTGTGCATCCAACTTGCTTGCTCATGAAGACCTAGGGCATTTCGAGGAAGCCCATTGTAGGAATATACAAGCCAAGTTCTATAATGAAAAATTCCCACTAATATATGAAAGTGACAACATATGAGGCTCTCTATATGAAGAACATGGTGCTACTTTGAAGCACAAGTGTGGAAAAGGATATTAACATTGCCCCCTTTTTATTTTTATTTTCTTTATTTTTTGGGCCTTTATTTCTTTTGGCCTTTCTTTTTTTCTTTTTCTTTCTTTTTCTTTTTTTTCTTTGGCCTTTTTCTTTTCTTTTTGGCCTTTCTTCTTATTAATAATGATGATCATCACACTTTTATTTATTTACAACTCATGAATTACAAATCAAAACTAGAACAAGATATGACTCTATATGAATGCCTCCGGTGGTGTACCGGGATGGGCAATAAATCAAGAGTGACATGTATGAAAAATTATGCATGGTGGCTTTGCCACAAATACGATGTCAACTACATGATCATGCAAGGCAATATGACAATGATGATGTGTGTCATGATGATGAACGGAACGGTGGAAAGTTGCGTGGCAATATATCTCGGAATGGCTATGGAAATGCCATAATAGGTAGGTATGGTGGCTGTTTTGAGGAAGATATAAGGAGGTTTATGTGTGATAGAGTGTATCCTATCACGGGTTTGGATGCACCGGCGAAGTTTGCACCAATTCTCAAGGTGAGAAAGGGCAATGCACGGTACCGAAGAGACTAGCAATGATGGAAAAGGGAGAGTGCGTATAATACATGGACTCAACATTAGTCATAAGAACTCATATACTTATTGCAAAAATCTACAAGTCATCAAAAAACAAGCACTACACGCATGCTCCTAGGGGGATAGATTGGTAGGAAAAGACCATCACTCGTCCCCGACCGCCACTCATAAGGATGTACAATCTAAGAACACCTCATGTTTCAAATTTGTTACACAACTTTCACCATACGTGCATGCTACGGGACTTGCTAACTTCAACACAAGCATTATTTAAATTCACGATCACCCAACTAGCATGACTATAATATCACTACCTTCATATCTCAAAACAATTATCAAGTATCAAATTGATCATAGCATCCAATTCACTTCCTATGATAGTTTTTATTATACCTAACTTGGATGCCCATCATTCTAGGACTAATTTTATAACCATAGCAAATACCATGTTGTTCTAAGAGACTCTCAAAATAATATAAGTGAAGCATGAGAGACTAACAATTTCTACAAAATTAAGCCACCGCCGTGCTCTAAAAGATTTAAGTGAAGCACTAGAGCAAAAACTATCTAGCTCAAAAGATATAAGTGAAGCACATAGAGTATTCTAATAAATTCTAATCAAGTGGGCTCCTCCCAAAAGGTGTGTATAGCAAGGATTATTGTGGTAAACTAAAAAGCAAAGACTAATATCATACAAGACACTCCAAGCAAAACACATATCATGTGGCGAATAAAAATATAGGTCCAAGTAAAGTTACCGATAGACGAAGACGAAAGAGGGGATGCCTTCCCGGGGGCATCCCCAAGCTTAGGCTTTTGGCTATTCTTGAATATCTTGGGGTGCCTTGGGCATCCCCAAGCTTAGGCTCTTGCTACTCCTTATTCCATAATCCATAAATCTTTACCCAAAACTTGAAAACTTCACAACACAAAACTCAACAGGAAATCTTGTAAGCTCCGTTAGTGCAAGAAAGAAAAACCACCACATAAGGTATTGTAATGAACTCATTCTTTATTTATATTGGTGTTAAACCTACTGTATTGCAACTTCTCTAAGGTTCATACTGTCGGTGTCAAAATCGGCGGATCTCGGGTAGGGGGTCCTGATCTGTGCGTCTAAGGCTGATGGTAACAGGAGGCAAGGGACACGATGTTTTACCCAGGTCCGGGCCCTCTCGATGGAGGTAAAACCCTACTTCCTGCTTGATTGATCTTGATGATATGAGTATTACAAGAGTTGATCTACCACGAGATCGTAGAGGCTAAACCCTAGAAGCTAGCCTATGATGATTATGATTGTCCTTCTATGGACTAAACCCTCCGGTTTATATAGACACCGGAGGGGGCTAGGGTTTACACAGAGTCGGTTACAAAGAAGGAAATCTAATATCCGGATCGCCAAGCTTGTCTTCCACGCAAAGGAGAGTCCCCTCTAGACACGGGACAAAGTCTTTAGTCTTGTATCTTCACGGTCCAACAGTCCGGCCAAAGTGTATAGTCCGGCTGTCCGGATACCCCCTAATCCAGGACTCCCTCAGTAGCCCCTGAACCACACTTCAATGACAATGAGTCCAGTCCGTAGATTGTCTTCGGCATTGCAAGGCGGGTTCCTTCTTCGAATACTCCAAAGTACCTGTTGTAACGAACAGTGTCCGGCTTCCCATCAATGTTGTACTCCTCAGCTTCTGTGCTTCAATAATGGCCATCTCCACATGTCGAGCGGATACGAGGAGCCGAAGCATTTTTACATTTGCCACCCCGGCCCTGCGGGCAAACCGTCTATTTGAAGAGATGGGGATCCTCAGACCCAAATCCCACCTCTTCCCCTGAGCAAGCATCCAACAGAGCGCGCCTAGAAAAAACCATTCCAGCATGGCCGGTCAC
Organism: Triticum dicoccoides; assembly: GCF_002162155.2. Lineage (NCBI taxonomy): Eukaryota > Viridiplantae > Streptophyta > Magnoliopsida > Poales > Poaceae > Triticum > Triticum dicoccoides. The sequence continues at coordinate 224,739,020 of NC_041381.1, read as the reverse complement.
CGCAGCTCCTCCTCTCGCTCCCTGAGCTCTAAGCCAAGCAATTGGGAAGAATGTTCTGTTCCCCAAAGCCGTTTAATAGTGTTGCAGACCCAAGGGTTTCTTCCACCGGCGTTCATGGTCCCCGTTCGAGCCGGACTAGCCACCTATAATGGCGGGGAGCAAGCGAAGAGATCTCCTAATCCATCCCCGAGGGAGCGAATATGCCTCGTCCCGCATCTGCTAAGAGGCGTCGGGTTTCCAATCCACCCATTCCTTCACGGGCTCCTGGAGTTCTACGGCCTCCAGTTGCACAACTTCACCCCTGCCTCTGTGCTGCACATCGCAGGATACGTCGCCCTTTGTGAATTATTCTTGGGGCTGTGAGGCTCACTTCGGGTTATGGAAGAAGTTGTTCTGCCTCGTCCCTCGCAACCAGGGGAAATCCATATGTCAAGTGGGCGGAGCCGAAATATGGCGCATCGCCGAGACCGGATACCTGTCCGGCACTCCCAAGAAGTCATCTGAAAGCTGGCCCTCGGAGTGGTTTTATGTTGATGATGTCCCCCTTCCGGATCCAATACGGACGGGCCTCCCTGAGTTCAATAACGCTCGGCCGAAGACACACCGAAGTTGGCGCCCTCAGGGCCCCCAAGAGGAAGATACCCGGGAAGTACACTTCCTGAGGAGCAGGATAAAGACACTGGCCAAATCAGGGTTGACAATAGTCGAGGTTATAGCAATATGCATAATGCAGGGGGTGCAGCCACTTCAATATCGGGGGAAGCCCATGTGGCACTACAATGGGGAAGATGATTCCACCCACTGTGGTCGTAAAGGTCCGGACTGCGCCACTACTTTGGCGAGAATATTTTCCGATTTGTATAAAGGAGAAGAAGAAGAATTCTTTCGTATTAAACCACAGGATGGATTTTCCATGTACAACCCCCCAAGCTGGGTAAGTCGTCACTCCTTCCCCCACTCCATTCATTCTGGCGCTCTTCATCACAATCATTAACCTCGATACTTCTGAGCAGGAACTGAGGAAGGCCGTGGAAGGATTCAACAGCCCCTCCCCACATCCAGAGGACCCCGGAAGGGCCTTCGATCTAGGATTTGAATAAGATCCAGATATATCTGTGGAGCTTGTCAACAGGACATTTTATCAGGCCAGCTATGATGGCGCCTCGGTGGCTATTATCGCCGACTATCCTGGACTGCTACCTACGTTGCGTGTAAGCAAAACCGAAACCTTGTCCTCTGAAGAGGATTCCTTTCTTATACCATGCCTTACGCATAAAATATCGTATTTTCATAGAGACGACCAACGGAACGCGGTGCCGAGCCCCTGGGGGCTCGTCGGCAAAGGGCGTCCGGGTCAGGCAGGCTTAAGAGGAAGGCAGTGAGGGCCGAAACGCTGTTACAGAGGTATGGTAAAAACCCGCTCTATGATTATCGTGTTTGAAATGTAACAGCGTCCTTCATGTTCTGGCAGAAAGAGGAGTCGCTGGACTATATCCGGAGGTCCTGCCGATCACGCCTCTACCAGCCGGATTCCAGAACCGGCTTCGAGAGAGGAGGCCGATGTGGGGCCGATGCCGAATTGTCCTCCGACAGAGGATGCTAATATGCTCTCCGCCACAAATTCTGAAGTGGAGAGTTCTATGAACCACCGGCGTCGACGGGCCGTACTTCGGAATAGCATCTTTTCTGAAGAGGCATTTAATGCTTTCAATTCGGGAGACGCATACATCCGAGCTGCTCAAGGCGGGCTCGCCCGAGCGATGGACTAGTATGCGAAATATATACGAGTAAGGAAATTTGATAAGCATGCATAGCAGTAGCCCTTGTGACTTGAAACGGTTCGAACAACTGATTTAAGGACCATTTTATGCAAAACTTCTTGTAGAGAAGAATACTCAATTGTCTCAAGAGCTGGAGGAGTGCAAGACCCTGCTGAGGGCCGTGGTTGCCAAGCTAGAGGAATCCCAGAAGGCCTCATCTGGTAACATTTGTCTCAATAGAGAAATATTAAAGGAATATACCCGTTAGCAATTGGCTTGCTTCATAAGCCTAACAGAAAATTCTGCAGACAATCTCGGGACGAATCCGGAGAACATAAGAGCTAGTGAGTTGCATCTCCAAAGGCAGCTGAAGGCTGGCGAGCGTGTGCTTACACAGGTTAGGCAGGAGAAAAACAATCTCCAAGATGCAAACGTCCGGCTGGGCGTCGAATTATCAGATGTTCGAGCTCAGTTGGCGGACTCCGTGAAGGAGAACAGAAGGCTTTGTCGCGACATTTATGATAAGTGCCTAAACGAACTGCAGTACAGCTCAGCGAGGAAGCCTATTAAAAGAGTTTATATCCGTAGGTATGGTGACGGGCCTTCCTAAAGAGGAGATGCCCGGGTCTACAGGCAATTTACTGCAAGACCTCTCACAGCTGCACGAACGAGTTCGGCAGGTGATGCAGGGTATTGCCCAGGCCTTGTGGCCATCCACTTCCCTGCCAAAAGGCATGAAAGAGCTCGTGGATATGCTCCAAGGAGCACGACGGTGCTTCTGGTTGTGGAAGATGTCAGCCTGCCGACAAGGTGCAAGGGAAGCCTGGGCCATGGTGAATACGCGCTACACCAAGCTTGACCCGAACCATATGGCCGAAGTCGGACCGGCGGGGCCAGATGGGCAAGAAATTCCCGTGAGTCTGGTGCATGACCAGGTAGCGTTAGCCGCAAAGTATTCCCAACACAATTGCAAGCTAGATAGCCTATTGGACGGTATAGAGAATGAATATAGTCAGTCCAAGTGACTATGTAATTCAATGGACATATGTAGTCCCTAGCCGCATTAAAAATCATTTGTCATGGTGGACCTTTTTGCTTCAGCCCCCGGATCCGACAGTCCGGGGTGTATCCGAATACCCGCTCAGTTATGAAGAACCGGGGTATGCATGGAAACCAGGTGTGGGGGTCATAAGTGCTTGAACAGACAAGTACCCAACTAGTTATGTTATATTACATGGGTAGTAAGAAACATCTTCCAGGGAGAATAGTTCCGTTAGGGGTTCCTTTCCCTGAGTACGCATGCATCAATGTACATGTCCGGACTGCGAACATAAACGCAGGATTCAAAACTTCTAGGGGTTCACATTGTAATAAACAAAAGAAACATCTTTTGTTCACCGACCGAATATTCCCTTAAGGACGCTATCTTTCGGCTTCACCCAGTCTGAGGTACACATCCGGCTTAACCGGCAGTAACAATCATAGAGGTGCTCCCCTTATGCCCTAGCTGAATTAACGGGAACATATGGCATAAATACAAGAGCCAGGCAACCCAGCATGGCCACATCTTAAGTCATATAGATGCATATAATGGTGAAGAAAAGGCACATATGGTAAAAGAACGCATATGTGATAGGCAAGAAGCCATGAAAGTAATTATATTTAGCTTCTGTATAGGAAGCCCCCAGGTATGGTTTACGCACATGGTGCGGCCGGAGTGATCCAAGCATCCGCACTATATTGAATGCTTTGTGTGAAGAAGGGAAAAAGGGCGAGAAAGGAAAAAGGGGAGGAACATAAATAAAAGAGCGGGGGTAAGGAGACGAACACCGAGTTTGGCGCTAGGCCTAGAATCTCTGTAGTCTGGCCGCGTTCCATGGGTTCGGCTCGAGTCTGTTATCGGATGCATTACGCAGGCGGTACGCTCCTCCAGTGAGAACTTTATCAATAATGAAGGGACCCTCCCACTTAGGTTTTAGCTTGTCCTTCTTCTTCTCCGGTAGGAGTAGAACGAGTTCGCCAACATTATAAGTTTGGCCCACACTTCTGTGCTTTGATACCGTCGAGCCTGCTGCTGATAGAATGCGGAACGGGCTTTTGCGATGTCGCGCTGCTCCTCCAGGGCATCTAAGTTGTCCTGCCGGTCTAACTCTGCTTCCTTCTCTTCGTACATGCGCACGCGAGGTGAGTCATGGATTATGTCGCAGGGTAGTACTGCTTCTGCGCCGTACACCATAAAAATGGTGTGCATCCGGTGGTGCGATTCGGCGTGGTCCGCAACCCCTAGAGTACGGAGTCGAGTTCCTCGACCCAGTGCGTGTCTGATTCTGTCAAGGACCGCACTAGTCTGGGTTTGATGCCGCTCATGCTGAGACCGTTTGCATGTTCGACCTGGCCGTTTGTTTGGGGATGGTAGACGGAGGCGTAATCGAGCTTAATGCCCATGTTGCCGCACCAAGTCTTCACTTCATCGGCTATGAAGTTTGAGCCATTGTCAGTGATGATGCTGTGGGGAATGCCGTAACGGTGTACGACCCCTGATATGAAGCCTATCACTAGTCCGGATTCGGCCGTTTTAACGGGTTTGGCTTCTATCCATTTGGTGGACTTGTCCACCATGACCAGTAAGTATTTTTTCTTATGGCTTCCCCCTTTGAGAGGTTCGACCATATCCAGCCCCCAGACCACGAAGGGCCAAGTAATGGGGATTGTTTGGAGAGCGGTAGGGGGCATATGGCTTTGATTGGCAAAGAGCTGGCAACCGACGCAGTGTTGGACAAGGTCCTGTGCATCTGCTTGGGCTGTCGGCCAATAAAAGCCTGTACGGAAGGCCTTGCTGACAAGTGCCCGAGCCGCAGCGTGGTGCCCGCCGAGTCCAGCATGGATTTCAGCCAAGAGCTGCCGCCCTTCCTCTTTGGAGATGCATCTTTGGAGCACTCCGGTTGCACTTTTCTTATAGAGTTCTCCCTCATGGACTTTGTAGGCCTTGGAATGCCGCACAATACAACGTGCTTCATTTTGGTCCTCGGGGAGCTCATGCCTATTTAGGTAGGCCAAGAAAGGCTCAGTCCACGAGGCGATTACAGCCATGATTTTGTGGGCCGAAGGTGTTATTTTGGTGGCGGAGCCCCCGATTACATCAGATGGTTCAGAATCTGGGGTTGTAGTCGGAGCCGGGCTTATGTTGCCAGACTCCCCTTCCCATACCACGAATGGCTTGAACAGCCTTTCCAAGAATATAGGTGGGCAGGGTCGTGTTTAGCGCTGATGCGGGTGAGGATATCCGCCGCTTGATTGTTTTCTCGAGCCACATGGTGGAATTCGAGCCCCTCGAACCGAGCTGGCATTTTGAGGACGGCATTGTGGTATTCTGCCATTTGCGGATCCTTGGCATCAAAGTCTCTGTTTATCTGTGATATTGCGAGGATTGAGTCCCCGCGCACTTCCAGGCGTTGAATGCCCATAGAGACTGCCATCCGAAGACCATGCAACAGGGCCTCGTATTCGGCTGCGTTGTTGGAGTCTGTGTATAGTATTTTGAGTACGTATTGGACCGTGTCTCTAGTGGGGGATGTCAGGAATACACCCGCTCCCAATCCGGACAGCATTTTAGAGCCGTCGAAGTGCATGATCCAATTGGAGTACGCGCCGTACTCTTTAGGGAGTTTGGCTTCTGTCCATTCGACGATGAAGTCAGCCAATACTTGCGACTTAATGGCCCGCCGTGGTTTGTATGTTATGTTTAACGGAAGGAGTTCGATGGCCCATTTAGCAATCCGTCCCGTGGCATCGCGGTTGTTTATTATGTCGTTGAGTGGTACTTCGGAGGCCACCGTAATTGAACACTCTTGAAAGTAGTGTCGTAGCTTCCAGGATGCCATGAAGACCGCGTATGCTATCTTTTGATAGTTTGGGTATCGGGATTTGCATGGGGTGAGGACAGTGGACACGTAATATACCGGCTTTTGGAGCGGGAACTTGTATCCGTCTGCTTCTCGTTCGACAACGAGCACTGCGCTTACCACTTGATGTGTTGTAGCTATGTACAATAGCATAGATTCGCCAATATTTGGCGCTGTCAGGACTGGATTACTGGCCAACAGGGTCTTTATTTCGTCCAGTCCGGCCGCGGCTGCATCCGTCCACGCGAAGTGTTCGGTGCGTCGAAGAAGGCGGTAAAGAGGTAGTGCCTTTTCTCCTAATCGGGAGATAAAGCAGCTTAGGGCGGCCACGCATCCAGCTAATTTCTGGATATGCTTGAGGTCTGTTGGGATAGCTAACTGCGACAGAGCTTGGATTTTTGCCGGATTTGCTTTGATTCCTCTATTGGAAACGATGAAGCCGAGCAACTTCCTGGAGGGTACGCCAAAAATGCATTTTTCTGGGTTGAGCTTGATGTCGTATGTTTGGAGGTTGTCGAACGTAAGTCTCAAGTCATCTATTAAGGTTTCGACGTGTCTTGTTTTTATGACTACGTCGTCCACATACGCCTCAACTGTTTTGCCAATTTGCTTTTCCAGGCATGTTTGAATCATGCGTTGATAGGTTGCACCGGCGTTTTTAAGCCCGAAAGGCATAGTATTGAAGCAGAAGGGACCATGTGGTGTTATGAAGGCCATTGCGGCTTGGTCGGACTCTGCCATCTTTATTTGATGGTATCCAAAGTATGCGTCGAGGAAGCATAATGAGTCGTTTCCTGTGGTGGCGTCGATGATTTGGTTGATGCGAGGGAGGGGGAAGGGATCCTTGGGGCAAGCCTTGTTGAGGTCTTTGAAATCGATGCATAGGCACCAGGATTTTTCCTTCTTTTGTACCATTACTAGATTTGCCAGCCAATCCGGATGCTTGATATCTCTGATGAATCCGGCCTCCAGTAGCTTGGCTAGCTCTTCTCCCATGGCTTGCCGTTTAGGCTCTGAGAAGCGCCTAAGAGTCTGTTTGACTGGCTTGTATCCTTTCAGTATATTGAGGCTGTGTTCGGCTAGCCTGCACGGGATGCCCGACATGTCTGAAGGATGCCAGGCGAAAATGTCCCAATTCTCGCGTAGGAAGTCTCATAGTGTGGCGTCCATTGTGGGGCTCAACTGTGTCCCGATGGAAGCTGTCTTCTTGGGGTCCGTTGGATGGACCTGCAATTTGACTATCTCGTCTGCGGGTTTAAATGAGGTGGACTTGGGTTGTTTGTCGAGTATCACGTCATCCCTGTCCACTGTGGCGCGCATCGTTGTTAGTTCTTCGGCCGCTAGGGCTTTGGATAATGCTTCCAGGGCTAGTGCTGCAGTTTTATTTTCAGCGCAGAGTGCGACGTCCGGATCACTAGCTAGAGTGATGATTCCATTGGGTCCGGGCATTTTAAGCTTCATGTACCCGTACTGGGGTACAGCTTGAAAGCTTGTGAATGCGTCCCGCCCTAAAAGGGCGTGGTATTCGCTGCTGAAAGGAGCCACTTGGAATGTGATTTCTTTGGACCTGGAATTTTCCGGGGTGCCGAATACCACATCGAGTGTGATTTTACCCACACACCGTGCCTCTCGACTAGGGATGATTCCCCTGAAGGTCGTGCTGCTTTGCTCAATGCGGCTTTTATCAATTTCCATATTGTTGAGTGTTTCTTCATAGATCAAGTTTAATCCACTTTCGTCGTCCATGAGTACTTTAGTGAGCCGAAAGCCGTCCACGATTGGGCTAAGGACCAAAGCGGCTGGTGCCCGACTGTCTGGAATCGAGGTTCGTCACTGGAACTCAAGGTTATAGCAGTGTCGCTCCACGGATTTATTTTCGCCACGTGGCAGATTTCAGCGAAACTCCGATGAGCTCGCTTGCGACTATTATTTGAGGCGAAAGTCTCAAAGACTGTCGGTACCGCATTGTTGTCTTTGGCGGGATGTTGCTCTACTTTATGGTTTACAAGAAGATCCTCGCCGCTTTTTGCTACCTGCCGGAGTATCCAACATGCTCTAAGGCTATGCGTTAGCGTAATGTCCGGCGTGCTGTGAATTTTGCATGGCCCATTGATCCATTCTTCCAATACGGTTCCACGCCCTGGAGTGGGCTTTGGTTTCTTGGGAATTGGATCGGGTAACTTAAGAGAGTTTGCCCTTTTAGCTCGGGCAAAGGTTTTAGTGAGAGCCGGATTATCCCAAAATTCTATTTGGGTTTTCCAGGCGCTTTCCATCGCACAATACTTCTATACTATGTCACGGCGACTTACAGCATTAAGGATCCCTTTGTTCATGCAGTTTTTGCAGAAAAATGAGATTGCGTCCTCCTCACGACAATCCTTGACCCTGTTTAGCACAAGGAGGAATCTGGCCCAGTAGCGATGTACTGTCTCTTGGGGCTCTTGTCTGATATGGGAGAGACAATTTAAGTCTGGGTGGGTGGGTTCAGCTGAATCTGGATTCTGATCCGATCTAACGCCCAGGGGCAGAGGAGCTTCCGGGCTTGACAGCTTGGGCTCCGGGGTGCTGCCCGAATTTTGCGGCCTGATGCCCGATTCTAAGTCCGGGGTCTGGGTCATGTCCTCCCGCAAGCGGGTATCCGACTCAGAGAGCTCGGTAATCCGGACATAATTCATCCTCAAAGTGGAGATATAATCCATGTGTGCCTCTTCCACTACCGCTATCTCGTGGGTGACCGATGGGGATTTAATATCCCTTTGGTCGGGTTTAAGCCCAATCCGATCATAGTCTGTAGCGACTCCCAACGCGGCAATGCGATCCAAGATCTCATCAAGGGAGGAGAGCTCCATTGGATTCATCTGTTCGGCCAGTTCCGAATTGACGTGGAGGCTGTTTTTGATGACCCGAGAGGTCATCGTCAGCGTGGAAGCCGATCGGGAAGCCATGACGAAGCCGCCTAGACGGAGAGTTTGCCCTACCGCCAGTGTTCCCCCAAAGGTGATGTTGTCCTTGACAACGAGACAGACCATCGAGCCTTGCAGCGACGACACAAAGGAACTCTCAATGAAAGCACCAATGTCGGTGTCAAAACCGGCGGATCTCGGGTAGGGGTCCCGATCTATGCGTCTAAGGCTGATGGTAACAGGAGGCAAGGGACATGATGTTTTACCCAGGTTCGGGCCCTTTCTATGGAGGTAAAACCCTACTTCCTGCTTGATTGATCTTGATGATATGAGTATTACAAGAGTTGATCTACCACGAGATCGTAGAGGCTAAACCCTAGAAGCTAGCCTATGATGATTATGATTGTCCTTCTATGGAGTAAGCCCTCCGGTTTATATAGACACCGGAGGGGGCTAGGGTTTACACAGAGTCGGCTACAAAGAAGGAAATCTAATATCCGGATCGTCAAGCTTGTCTTCCATGCAAAGGAGAGTCCCCTCCGGACACGAGATGAAGTCTTGAGTCTTGTATCTTCACGGTCCAATAGTCCGGCCAAAGTGTATATCCGGCTGTCCGGATACCCCCTAATCCAGTACTCCCTCACATACCCCTACATACTAGTCATAGATGCATCAAAATAAGCAAACAAGACACGAAAAGCAGAATCTGTCAAAAACAGAACAGTCTGTAGCAATCTGTAACTCTCGAATACTTATAGAATTCTAAAAATCCTACCAAAATTGGAAGTCCTGGGAAATTTGTCTATTGATTTTCAGCAAAAAGAATAAATGCAAAAGCACGTTTCTGTGAATTACTAAAATTATTTTCGTGCGTGCAAAGTTTCTGTTTTTCAGCAGAATCAAATTAACTATCACCATAGCTTATCCTATAGGTTCTACTTGGCACAAACACTAATTAAAACATGAAAACACATCTAAACAGAAGGTAGATGCAAAATTTATTACTAAACAGAAGCAAAAACAAAAAACAAAGATAAAATTGGGTTGCCTCCCAACTAGCGCTATCGTTCAACGCCCCAAGCTAGGCATAAAAGCGAGGATAGATCTAAGTAGTGCCATAATAATAAGATAGATCATGAAAACTCATCTCATATTCTCTACGTTCAGCAGCAGGTTTTCTTTGAGGCAAGCAAAATTAATCAAAAGGGCTAAATTTAATGGGACAAAAGTCCCCAAGATCAATCTCAGGAGGTATGGGTTCCTCCTTTGGCCCTTCATATTGCACAACTAATTCATCATTATAAGCATTCTTTTGGCAGAACTTCGTGAGTCTATACTCAAGAGAGTATCCTAGCTCATTATTTCGAAGAGCAAAATCATTATTTAGCTCGGAAATTCTATCAACTAGGACATTGGTAGGAACCTTTTTTCTAAGGTTTTCATTAAAAGCAACATAGTCCAAAGACTGAAAACACCTAATTTCCTCTTGATCAAAGAGGATCACCTCTATGGGAGGACGGCTGGCATCCACCCTATAGTGCGCAAAGGTTTCTTTGGCCACTTTTATTATAAATCTAAACTCATGAGCCAAAAAGATAGTAGCGGCGCGCTTAATAGAAGAATGCTCAATATTAGAAAATTCCAGGAAAATTCTTTGTATGCAAGGATGCATATGCATAAATTGTCTTTCAAGCTCAACTACAAGCATAGCGATAGCATCCACAAGACTACTAGTTCTATGAAGAATAGAACCACCCATAGAAGGTAAAGCACCGGCACAAGTAAAGAAGTCTTGAATAACCCCTTTTCAATAATATTACCACTACCGATTCGAAACTTTTTAGTATGCAAGATAGGGGGTTCTTCAGCAGGAGCATCAGAATTTTCCATGTTATCATTATTGTCCATATCGACGATAATCTGCCCAATTTCATACATAACGGCAAATAAAAGTGAGGAGGAAGAAGAGGGAAAGCAAAAGAGAGAGGAGATTGGGAAAGAGAGGGCGAATAAAACGACAAGGGTGAAGTGGGGGAGAGGAAAACGAGAGGCAAATGGCAAATAATGTAAATGCGAGGGAGATGAGTTTGTGATGGGTACTTGGTATGTCTTGACTTGAGTGAAGACCTCCCCGGCAACGGCACCAGAAATCCTTATTGCTATGTCTTGAGCTTGTGTTGGTTTTCCTTGAAGAGGAAAGGGTGATGCAACAATAGTAGCGTAAGTATTTCCCTCAGTTTTTGAGAACCAAGGTATCAATCTAATAGGAGGCTCCTCAAAAGTCCCTTCAAGGCCACTTGCGAAAGTGAGATCTGATAGAGATAATATGATAAGATAAATATATTTTTGGTATTTTATGATATAGATTGGAAAAGTAAATATGCAAATAAAAGTAGATTGAAAGCTTATATGATAAGAGATAGACCCTGGGGCCATAGGTTTCACTAGTGGCTTCTCTCAAGATAGCATAAGTATTATGGTGGGTGAACAAATTACTATCGAGCAATTGATAGAAAAGCGAATAATTATGAGATTATCTAGGCATGATCATGTATATAGGCATCACGTCCGTGACAAGTAGACCGACTCCTGCCGGCATCTACTACTATTACTCCACACATCAACCGCTATCCAGCATGCATCTAGAGTATTAAGTTCATAAAGAACAGAGTAACACATTAAGAAAGATGACATGATGTAGAGGGATAAACTCATGCAATATGATATAAACCCCATCGTTTTATCCTCGATGGCAACAATACAATACGTGCCTTGCTGCCCCTACTGTCATTGGGAAAGGACACTGCAAGATTGAACCCAAAGCTAAGCACTTCTCCCATTGCAAGAAAGATCAATCTAGTAGGCCAAACCAAACTGATAATTCGAAGAGACTTGTAAAGATAACTTAATCACACATAAAATAATTCAGAGGAGATTCAAATATTTCTCATAGATAAACTTGATCATAAACCCACAATTCATCAGATCTCGACAAACACACAGCAAAAAGAGTTAGAGCAAATAGATCTCCACAAGAGAGGAGGAGAACATGGTATTCAGATCCAAAAAGAGAGAAGAAGCCATCTAGCTAATAACTATGGACCCGAAGGTCTGTGGTAAACTACTCACAACTCATCGGAGAGGCCTTGGAGATGATGTAGAGGCCCTGTGTGATCGATTCCCCCTCCGACGGAGCGCCGCTGAAGGCTCCAAGATGGGATCTCGCGGATACAAAAGGTTACGGCGGTGGAAATAGTTTTTCATGGTCGCTTCTGATGTTTTTCGGGTACATGGGTATATATATGAGGAAGAAGTAGGTCGTGGACGCCCGAGGGGCCCACGAGGGTGGGGGCACGCCCAGCCCTAGGGGGCGTGCCGGGCACCCTCATGGTTGCCTTGGTTGTTTCTTGACTTCCACTCCAAGTCCTCTAGATCACATTTGTTCCAAAAAATCACGCTCCCGAAGGTTTCATTCCGTTTGGACTCCATTTGATATTCCTTTTGTTCGAAACACTGAAATAGGCAAAAAAAACAATACGGGTTGGGCCTCCGGTTAGTAGGTTAGTCCCAAAAATGATATAAAAGTGTAAAGTAAATCCCGTAAACATCTAAAAACGGGTAATATAATAGCAGGGAACAATCAAAAATTATAGATACGTTGGAGACATATCATCGGGCCCAAGTGTACCGATTCCCGGGCGGCAACCAGAAAGGGTTTCAGAGGAGAAGGGAAGTCGAAGGTAGTTACTCGAGGTTCACGCTAGCGCGAGAGAGGAATCAGAACCGGCTCAAGAACTACTACATAATCCCTCTCTTTCTCATTGTGATCGCTCTTCACTTGTATATCATAGTTTAGATCGATGGTGAAACATGTGTATGTGATGACCATGTAGTTGCATGTATTCGAGACATGTGATAATTTGTATCGCTATTTCAAGATGATGATGAGACATCATTTGTGTTCACTGGTACCGTATCGTGCTATACAAACGGTTTTTAACCCCTTTCCGCGACATCATTTGGAACCGTCGCCTAGTGAGTAACTACGATAGGGGGGGTCCTTCCCACACGACCCAGAAACTGTCGGGGATAGGCGAGCGGCTACTGAAGATCGCCATAGAATAAATGTATGAGAAGCCGCCCCAGTCGCACACGTTACATCTCGATGTTACATTTCCGATTAGAGAGACATCCCAGACGATTACGCCACTATAGTCATGTGAAAAAGGTGGATATCAATATTTAATCTACCGATATGTTTGTAATAGGTACGTTATCGCACACGGTTCAAGAATGTAAAATGTGTGTGGTGCCTCTACTACGCCAACATGTCCATTTTCACAACTATGTGTGATTTGTTTTCCTATCACACACACCCACACTGGTTTGAAATGTTTGCCGTATTACCATGAATCGCACACGCATATGAGACGAAACCATGTGTGCGTTCGTCGGGCATCACAAACGCTTCACATCAAAGAACCGTTTGTTCTCTATTTTTCATCGCACACACAATTTTCTTTCTAACCGTGTCCACATTATTTTATTCGTTCCTTTATAATTTATTTTTCCCTTTAATTTATTACTCAAATTGGAAATTTTGAAATATGAAACATGGAATTCCACAGCACAATGGTTCAACAATGAATCCATAAATAAAATTGTCAGTACAATATGTTTAGTAATTACAGGATTAGACAATAATTAACTATGATGAACCACAATATTTAAAGGCGGTAAAGGTTAAAAGACAAGTGTAAATCATTTTGACTGCCGATGGTGTTGAAGAAGTGGAATGCCCATAGTATGCCTTCCTGCATGCCATAGGCACGAACAACTTTTCTCCAACCCCTTGTGACCATCGCCCGTCCATCCTTCACCGCCTTCAGGAAGACTTCTAGAGCATTATCATGGTAGCATGAATTATATACTTTAACCTTAGTTGCCTCCACTCCGGTCATGTAGTTTGCAAGGTAATCATCAGTAAATAGCTTCGGAAACCACTGAAAAGAGAAAAATATCAGATACTAAGGTTTAATAGAGTAACTTGTTGTGGGCAGGGGGAAAAGGCAACACATTACTTACCATCCTAAAGTTCACTGTTGTCTTGGACAAAGTGTAAATAAAGAGCTTAATTCCCATCACCCGTTTCTTTTGCCTAACAATCTTTCTTAGTTTACTCACTTGACGCTTGTTCATGAATATCTCATTCCCCATACACAAAAGGGATCGAAGCGTGGATCAGTACCGCTCATATATGTACCTACAAGCAACCAGTAAATGTTAGAAGCTAAACTGAGATTGCACAAATGATGTAAAATACAACTACCTACATTCCTAAGTACAAGTATTTTTAGAGATTTCAATATGAATGACATACGGATGTATATAGAATTATAGATATAGTTAAGATTAGAATCTAGATTCACTCATTTTGCTCCTTATGTAGTCTATATTGGAATCTCTAAAAATACTTATACTTAGGAACAGATGGTGTATAAGACATGGGATACAACTAACCTCAACAACAAACAACAGTATCACCCATTGTAGCCCTGTTTAAGTACGTGTAAAGCCAATGTTAACTACAACAGAGTTAACATCCACCAAAAATAGCAAATGGTAATAAAACGCCAACATCTGTAGTGATATCTTCATTGCGAAAGATTAGCACAGTAGCAAAGGGACGGATTAAAAACTGGATACAACTGTTAATTGCAGCAGACTTAACAACATCCTCAGTCATGCTTTGTAAGTTTGTAGCCATTGAAATACAACTGTTTAAAAATGGATACAACTGTTAATTGCAACAGGCTTAATAGCCATTGAAACCAGTACTGATAAAAATGCAATTGGCAGAGTTAAACATCACAAGGCAGGTGCTCCAGAGCAGAGAATGTCCCAGCTATCTATAAAAAGGTGGGGAAAATAGCTAAATGTGTTAGGCATGTTTACTACAGCGTGCTTAATACACCGACCGTACAAAACATAGCCATTAATTGCAACTGGTATTGGTAAGATTGAACTGGTGAGTTCATACTTGGTAAGTCCTGAGAGGTAGTTGCTGGGGCACTTCATCTTGGCCAGAGCCCACCCAATTTAGCAGCGGCGGAGGCGAGCTCTTCCTCCGGGTCGAAGCGTGGATCTGTGCCGCCAACATGTGTACCTACAACAAGCAAGTAAATGTTAGAAGCCAAACTGCAATTGCACAAATAATGTAAAATATTGTAAGACATGGGATGCAGCTAACCTCGACGGCAAACAACATCATCACCCATTATGGCCCTGCGTAAGTACATGGAAAGGCATGTTAAGTACAACAGGGTTAGCATCCACCAAAAATAGCAAATGGGCTGCATCTCTAGTATATCTTCATTGCAGAGAGTAGCACGGTAGCAAAGGGACAGATTAAAAAATGGATACAAGTGTTGATTGCAATGGGCTTAACAACATCCTAAGTCATGCTTTGTAAGTTTGTAGCCATTTAAATACAACTGTTTAAAAATGGATACAACTGTTAATTGCAACAAGCTTAATAGCGCAACCCAGTTTATAGCCTGCTCCTCCGAATTACTACTCAACAAAAAAAAGTTGTGCAATTCTGTCGTTAATTGACTATATGTTGAAACTGATGTGGGTCCCAGATATCAGCAGGGTGGATTAGAGTTTAAAAACGAGGGGTGCATCTGAGTAGTAAAAGAGGCGCTTGCTTGTGTTCGGGAGTGGACCTGGTGGGTCCGTACTGTCATACTCACAACTACAGTCCTCTCCCGATTCACTATGCTGACAGGGACCGTTCTGAAAAAAAACTATGTTGACAGGGCCGGACGGCGGCGCCGTGGGGAGCGCACCAAGGTGGGGGATAAAGTGTTGTCGCCAATGTTCTGGGTTGGGTTGGACATTCTTATTGAAAAATATAAATGGACCGGAACTATTTACAACGTTGACTATGATTTGCATGGGTCTGCTGGTTGCAGGAAGAAAATGCTGGGAGAAAGAAGACTGGTCACTATCTTTGCCTAAGAATAATATCGATTGAATGTAACGACACTATCATAGGAAATAATATCCTCCTGTTAAATTGTGAATTTAAAGAACTGGTGCATGAGCATTTAGCTTTATTTATTTATTTACTTATTTATGTTTAGCGTACCATGAGCATGTACCTGGGCCGGATTCATGTGAGAGCCTCCCTTCAAGTTAGTTGTAGGCTCCTCTATTGGGCCTTCATCACTGGGCTGCATGTTATCAACAAGTGGAAAATGTGTTCCGTACGAAAAATAGTATGCGCTACGTATGGTACGGGGCACTAAAGGATCGGACTGTGCAACGACTTCCAAAACATTGTGTTTGTTGTTCTAACAACACATTTATTCAACCAACAGACGAAATATACTACTGACTGTACATTGAAAACAGCAGGAGCAGCAACCAGGGCTTGGGGTGCAACAGGAGCAGTAAGGAGGCCAAAAGAGTAAAGACACAGCTCTCTCTTCCAAACCAAACATTAGCCATCATTACAAAAGGGCTACCAAAAAAGAACAAGTGTATGAATCAAACTAAATAAAGATCCTACTACACCAAGTGTACGCATCTAACTAACTGGCTCAGTTAGAAGTTACTATTTATTAAGCTGTGGAGATTGGCCGACGGCTTGAACCAGATGGGTGCTTGACGGCCAGCAGGCCGAAGTCTGATACTTGCGACCCTCTCTCCTACTTTGGGCTGCAGAGCATGGCGGCACATATCAGGGTATGGTGCATGCAGAGACGCATGGTACACTCTGTACACACAGTTTTGCCTGATGAACGAAACCGCGCTGCCATCATGATCCTTTCCGTCGGTTATCTCCTGGTTAATCGGATAATTCAGTCCGACAAACAGAGAGCATGTACCAAGGCTACTTACTAGCCTCCAGTCAAAAATTCCTGAAGGCCCAGAGAAGCTCGGATCCTGCTCAAAGACCTTGCAGTGATTGTGATTGTATTCCGCGAAACAACATGCCCGGTACGTGCGAACGATCATCAATCGTTCACCGTCGTCTGATTGAGCCGGGAACCACCTGCAACTGCCATGCCGCTGTTCTTTGAAAGGTTCTGGGATTAGGAAGGGTAAGGACACCAGGCGGCCTACAACATCATATCAAGTTGGACTCAAATAAAAAGGGGCTCTTAATGTAGTCAATCTTAAGAACAGCATGTTATGAGCATGAATACTTTTTCAGTAAATGTTGACAGTAATATAAGCACGCCATCATGATATCATAGGAAAGTAACATACTACTGTAACAGCCGTTTGTAGCGATGACTGGAGTAGGCCAGCAATACGTCCAGCCATAGAAGGAGTCGACAGCGTAAATGAAGACCTTGTGTTCAATGGCATCAGAGAACCATGGAGGATGTATGATCCTGTGATGGACGTGAAGGTTTATCCACTTACCGCAGTGACCTGTCAGATAGGTGAGACTGTGGTTGAAGAACGCAATTAGCCTGAAGTGTTTATAATTCACATATCTTGTGGGCACTTGGCAGATTACAACCTTGAGCAAATCAAACTTTGTATCATGTTGGCTACTGTAAGATTCCGAGTATTATGGGCCGCGGTGCCAAAGCAGTGCAGGTTTAATTGAAGGAAGGGGGATCAATCGCTAGGTGTAGACCTCCACGAGCATCCAGCTGCCGCGACCGTCGATGAGCACCATCCAAGACATGTTCATGCCGACCCAGTACATACCGTTAATGTAGTTAAGGGTGACGGGGATCGTATCACAGTCAAGGGGGTTGATGATCGCCACCCTACGATCGTTATGGAGTGTGACACATCGTTTCCGAAGATCAGGTGGCATCAACAAGCAACGAGATGGCTTAAAAAGCTCTGGCCTAAGGGCTTTGAGTAAACGGTATAGCCCCAACAAGCACGCGGTGAGCGGCATGGTACTGAGATTGTCCACACGCACCTCTCCAAATCCACTTTCATCAATATAATCATGATAAATAGGAGGCATGCTTTCATCATAATAAATATTCTCATCAAAACTTGGGGGACTAAAAGTATCATCTTCATCAAACATAGCATCCCCAAGCTTGTAGCTTTGCATATCATTAGCATCATGGATATTCAAGGAATTTATACTAACAACATTGAAATCATGCTCATCATTGAAAGATTGTATGCCAAACATTTTAATGCGTTCTTATTCTAACACTTGAGCACATTTTTCCTTTCCATCATTTTCACGAAAGATATTAAAAAGATGAAGCATATGAGGCACCCTGAATTCCATTATTTTTTTGTAGTTTTCTTTTATAAACTAAACTAGTGATAAAGCAAGAAACTAAAAGATTCAATTGCAAGATCTAAAGATATACCATCAAGCACTAACCTCCCCGACAACGGCACCAGAAAAGAGCTTGATGTCTACTACACAACCTTCTTCTTGTAGACGTTGTTGGGCCTCCAAGTGCAGAGGTTTGTAGGACAGTAGAAAATTTCCCTGAAGTGGATGACCTAAGCTTTATCAATCCGTGTGAGGTATAGGATGAAGATGGTCTCTCTCAAATAACCCTGCAACCAAATAACAAAGAGTCTCTTGTGTCCCCAACACACCCAATACAATGGTAAATTTTATAGGTGCACTAGTTCGACGGAGATGGTGATACAAGTGCAATATGGATGGTAGATATAGGTTTTTGTAATCTGAAAAATATAAAAACAGCAAGGTAACCAATGATAAAAGTGAGCACAAACAGTATTGCAATGCTTCGAAACAAGGCCTACGGTTCATACTTTCACTAGTGCAAGTTCTCTCAATAATAATAACATAATTAGATCATATAATAATCCCTCAACGTGCAGCAAAGAGTCACTTCAAAGTCAAAAGGAGTGCCCCAAAGTTTCTACCGGAGAGTCAAGACAAAAACGTGTGCTAACCCCTATGCATAAGTTCCCAAGGTCACGGAACCCGCAAGTTGATCACCGAAACATACATCAAGTGAATCAATAGAATACCCCATTGTTACCACGGGTATCCCAGGAAAGACATACATCAAGTTTTCTCAATTCCTTAAAGACTCAATCCGATAAGATAACTTCAAAGGGAAAACTCAATCCATTACAAGAAGATAGAGGGGGAGAAACATCATAAGATCCAACTATAATAGCAAAGCTCGCGATACATCAAGATCATGCCATATCAAGAACACGAGAGAGAGATCAAACACATAACTACTGGTACATACCCTCAGCCCCGAGGGTGAACTACTCCCTCCTCGTCATGGAGAGCGTCGGGATGATGAAGATGGCCACAAGTGATGATTCCCCCCTCCGGCAGGGTGCCGAAATAGGGTCCCGATTGTTTTTGTTGGCTACAGAGGCTTGAGGCGGCGGAACTCCCAATCTAGGTTTCTTTTTGGGGGTTTCCATATTTATAGGAATTTTTGGCACTGGTCTCACGTCAGGGGGGTGTCCGAGTCATCCATGAGGCAGGGGGGCGCGCCCAGGGGGGTAGGGTGCACCCTCCACCCTAGTGGATGGCTCGGGACTCTTCTAGCCCAACTCTTTTACTCCGGGGGCTTCTTTTGGTCCATAAAAATCATCAAAATTGGCACGTCAATTGGACTCTGTTTGGTATTCCTTTTCTGTAAAACTCAAAAACAAGGAAAAAACAGAAACTGGCAGAGGGCTCTAGGTTAATAGGTTAAAATCATATAAAATAGCATATAAATGCATATAAAACATCATAGATGGATAATATAACAGCATGGAACAATCAAAAATTATAGATACGTTGGAGACGTATCAAGCATCCCCAAGCTTAATTCCTGCTCGTCCTCGAGTAGGTAAATGATAAAAACAGAATTTTTGATGTGGAATGCTACCTAACATATTTATCCATGTAATTCTCTTTATTGTGGCAAGAATATTCAGATTCATAAGATTCAAAACAGAAGTTTAATATTGATAAAAATAATAATACTTCAAGCATACTAACAAAGCAATCATGTCTTCTCAAAATAACATGGCCAAAGAAAGCTATCCCTACAAAATCATATAGTCTGGCTATGCTCTATCTTCATCACACAAAATATTTAAATCATGCACAACCCTGGTTTCAGCCAAGCAATTGTTTCATACTTTAGTATTCTCAAACTTTTTCAACTTTCACGCAATACATGAGCGTAAGCCATGGACATAGCACTACAGATGGAATAGAATGGTGGTTGTGGAGAATACAAAAAGAAGGATATAGTCTCACATCGACTAAGCGTATCAACGGGCTATGGAGATGCCCATCAATAGATACCAATGTGAGCGAGTAGGGATTGCCATGCAACGGATGCACTAGAGCTATAAGTGTATGAAAGCTCAAAAAGAAACTAAGTGGGTGTGCATTCAACTTGCTTACTCATGAAGACTTAGGGCATTTGAGGAAGCCCGTCGTTGGAATATACAAGCCAAGTTCTATGATGGAAAATTCCCACTACTAGATGAAAGTGACAATATAGGACACTCTCTATCATGAAGATCATGGTGCTACTTACAAGTGTGGTAAAAGGATAGTAGCATTGTCCCTTCTCTCTTTTTCTCTCATTTTCTTGTTTTTTTCATTTGGGCCTTTCTCATTTTTTTGGCCTCTTTTTTAAATTTTTTTATTTTCGTCCGGAGTCTCATCCCGACTTGTGGGGGAATCATAGTCTCCATCATCCTTTCCTCACTGGGACAATGCTCTAATAATGAAGATTGTCACACTTTTATTTACTTATAACTCAAGAATTAGAACTCGATACTTAGAACAAAATATGACTCTATATGAATGCCTCCGGCGGTGTACGGGGATGTGCAATGACTCAAGAGTGACATGTATGAAAGAATTATGAAAGTTGGCTTTGCCGCAAATATGATGTCAACTACATGATCATGCAAAGCAATATGACAATGGTGAAGCGTGTCAGAATAAACGGAAGGGTGGAAAGTTGCATGGCAATATATCTCGGAATGGCTATGGAAATGTAAAAATAGGTAGATATGGTGGCTGTCTTGAGGAAGGTATATGGTGGGTGTATGGTACCGGCGAAATTTGCGCGGCACAAGAGAGGCTAGAAATGGTGGAAGGGTGAGAGTGTGTATAATCCATGGAGTCAACATTAGTCATAAAGAACTCATAGACTTATTGCAAAAATATACAAGTCATCAAAACAAAGTACTACGCACATGCTCCTAGGGGAAGGGTTGGTAGAAGTTAACCATCACGCGATCCCGACCTCCACTCATAAGGAACACAATCAATAAATAAATCATGCTCCGACTTCATCGCATAACGGTTCACCATACGTGCATCCTATGGGAATCACAAAATTTAACACAAGTATCTCTCAAATTCACAACTACTCCACTAGCATGACTCTAATATCGCCATCTTCATATCTCAGAACAATCATAAAGAATCAAACTTCTCATAGTATTCAATGCACTTTATATGAAAGTTTTTATTATATCCCTCTTGGATGCCTATCATATTAGGAGTAAATTCATAACCTAAGCAAATTACCATGCTATTTAAGAATCTCAAAATAATATAAGTGAAGCATGAGAGTTCATCAATTTCTTCAAAGTAAAACCACCGTCGTGCTCTAAAAAGATATAAGTGAAGCACTAGAGCAAATGACAAACTACTTCGAAAGATATAAGTGAAGATCAATGAGTAGTCGAATAATTATGCAACTACGTGAAGACTCTCTAACATTTAAGGATTTCAGATCTTGGGATATTATTCAAACAGCAAGCAAAACAAAATGACGCTCCAAGCAAAACACATATCATGTGGTGAATAAAAATATAGCTCCAAGTAAAGTTATCGATGAACGAAGACGAAAGAGGGGATGCCATCCGGGGCATCCCTAAGCTTAGGCTCTTGGTTGTCCTTGAATATTACCTTGGGGTGCCTTAGGTAGCCCCAAGCTTAGGCTCTTGCCGCTCCTTATTCCATAGTCCATCGAATCTTTACCCAAAACTTGAAAACTTCACAACACAAAACTCAACAGAAAACTCGTAAGCTCCGTTAGTATAAGAAAATAAATCACCAATTTTGGTACTATTGTGAACTCATTCTAAATTCATATTGCTGTAATATCTACTTTATTCCAACTTCTCTATGGTTCATACCCTCCGACACTACTCATAGATTCATCAAAATAAGCAAACAACACATTGAAAACAGAATCTGTCAAAAACATAACAGTCTGTAGTAATCTGTAACTCTCGAATACTTCTGTAACTCCAAAAATTCTGAAATAAATTGGTGGAAGTGAGGAATTTGTCTATTAATATTCTTCAAATATAATCAACTTAAAATCACTCTTCTGTAAAAAAAATGACAGCTAATCTCGTGAGCGCAAAGTTTCTGTTTTTTACAGCAAGATCACATAAACTTTCACCCAAGTCTTCCCAAAGGTTCTACTTGGGACTTTATTGAAACAAAATCTATAAAACATGATTAATACAGTAGCATAATCATGTGAACACACAAAAACAGTAGGGGTAAATATTCGGTTGTTTCCCAACAAGCGATTTTCTTTAATGCCTTTCTAGCTAGGCATGATGATGACAATGGTGCTCACATAAAAGATAAGAATTGAAACGTAACGGGAGCATCATGAAGCATATGACTAGCACATTTAGGCCTAACCCACTTCCTATGCATAGGGATTTTGTGAGCAAACAACTTATAGCAACAATAATCAACTAGCATAGGAAGGCAAAACAAGCATAACTTCAAGATCTTCAATACAGGGAAAGGAAACTTGATATCATTGCAATTCCTACAAGCATATACTCCCCCCTCATAATAATTTTCAGTAGCATCATGAATTAATTCAACAATATAATTGTCACATAAAGCACTATTTTCATGATGCACAAGCATATAATTTTTATTACTCTCCACATAAGCAAATTTCTTCTCACGAATAGTAGTGGGAGCAAACTCAACAAAATAACTATCATGTGAGGCATAATCCAATTGAAATTAAATTCAAGATGACAATTTTCATGGTTATCATTATTCTTTATAGTGTACATGTCATCAAAATAATCATCATAGATAGCAACTTTGTTCTCATAATCAATTGGAACCTCTTCCGAAATAGTGGATTCATCACTAAATAAAGTCATGACCTCTCCAAATCCACTTTCATCAATATAATCATCATAAATAGGAGGAATGCTTTCATCATAATAAATATTCTCATCAAAACTTGGGGGACTAAAAATATCATCTTCATCAAACACAGCATCCCCAAGCTTGTAGCTTTGCATATCATTAGCATCATGGATATTCAAGGAATTTATACTAACAACATTGCAATCATGCTCATGATTGAAAGATTGTATGCCAAACATTTTAATGCATTCTTCTTCTAACACTTGAGCACAATTTTCCTTTCCATCATTTTCATGAAAGATATTAAAAAGATGAAGCATATGAGGCACCCTCAATTCCATTTTTTGTAGTTTTGTTTTATAAACTAAACTAGTGATAAAACAAGAAACTAAAAGATTCAATTGCAAGATCTAAAGATATACCTTCAAGAACTAACCTCCCCGACAACGGCACAGAAAAGAGCTTGATGTCTACTACACAACCATCTTCTTATAGACGTTGTTGGGCCTCCAAGTGCAGAGGTTTGTAGGACAGTAGCAAATTTCCCTCAAGTGGATGACCTAACGTTTATCAATCCGTGGGAGGCGTAGGATGAAGATGGTCTCTCTCAAACAACCCTGCAACCAAATAACAAAGAGTCTCTTGTGTACCTAACACACCCAATACATTGGTAAATTGTATAGGTGCACTAGTTCCGCGAAGAGATGGTGATACAAGTGCAATATGGATGGTAGATATAGGTTTTTGTAATCTGAAAATATAAAAACAGCAAGGTAACCAATGATAAAAGTGAGCACAAATGGTATTGCAATGCTTCGAAACAGGGCCTAGGGTTCATACTTTCACTAGTGCAAGTTATCTCAACAATAATAACATAACTGGATCATATAACAATCCCTCAACGTGCAGCAAAGAGTCACTCCAAAGTCAAAAAGAGTTCCCCAAAGTTTGTACCGGAGAGTCAAGACGAAAACGTGTGCCAACCCCTATGCATAAGTTCCCAAGGTCACGGAACCCGCAAGTTGATCACCAAAACATACATCAAGTGAATCAATAGAATACCCCATTGTCACCACGGGTATCCCACGTAAGACATACATCAAGTGTTCTCCAATCCTTAAAGACCCAATCTGATAAGACAGCTTCAAATGGAAAACTCAATCCATTACAAGAAGATATTTAGAGGGGGAGAAACATCATAAGGTCCAACTATAATAGCAAAGCTCACGATACATCAAGATCATGCCATATCAAGAACACGAGAGAAAGAGAGAGATCAAACACATAGCTACTGGTACATACCCTCAGCCCCGAGGGTGAACTACTCCCTCCTCGTCATGGAGAGCACCGGGATGATGAAGATGGCCACCGGTGATGATTCCCCCCTCTAGTAGGGTGCCGGAACAGGGTCCCGATTGGTCTTTGGTGGCTATAGAGGCTTGCGGCGGCAGAACTCCCGATCTAGGTTTCTTTTCGGGGGTTTCTGTAATTATAGGAATTTTTAGCGTCGGTCTCACATCAGGGGGGTCTCTGAGTCATCCACGAGGCAAGAGGGCGCGTCCAGGGGGTAGGGCGTGCCCTCCACCCTCGTGGATGGCTCGGGACTCTTCTGGCCCAACTCTTTTACTCCGGGAGCTTCTTTTGGTCCATAAAAAATCATCAAAAATTGGCACGTCAATTGGACTCTGTTTGGTATTCCTTTTCAGTAAAACTCAAAAACAAGGAAAAAATAGAAACTGGCACTGGGCTCTAGGTTGATAGGTTAGTCCCAAAAATCATATAAAATAGCATATAAATGCATATAAAACATCCTAGATGGATAATATAATAGCATGGAATAATAAAAAATTATAGATACGTTGGAGACGTATCAGAACTATAGATTGGTGCTTGCGGGTCACTAGTAGTGTTGATTACATCTTGTAGTTGATTACTATATGGTTTATTTGATGGAAGATTATATGTTCAGATCCAGTATGCTATTTAATACCCCTATTATCTTGAGCATGATTATCATTTGTGAGTAGTTACTTTTGTTCTTGAGGTCACGGGAGAAATCATGTTGCAAATAATCATGTGAACTTGATATGTGTTCGATATTTTGATAGTATGTATGTTGTGATTCCCTTAGTGGTGTCATGTGAACGTCGACTACATGACACTTCTCCATATTTGGGCCTAAGGGAATGTATTGTGGAGTAGCAATTAGATGATGGGTTGCGAGAGTGACAGAAGCTTAAACCCCAGTTTATGCGCTATTCTGTAAGGGACCAATTGGATCCAAAAGTTGCTATGGTTAGAATTTATTCTTAATACTTTTCTCGTAGTTGTGGATGCTTGCGGGTGGGTTAATCATAACTAGGAGGTTTGTTCAAGTAAGAACAGCACCTAAGCACCGGTCCACCCACATATCAAATTATCAAAGTACCAAACAGAAATCAAACCAATGATGTCTACTGCGCAACTTTATTCTTGTAGTCACGTGTTGGGCCTCGAAGCGAAGAGTTTTGTAGGACAGTAGCAATTTTCCTTCAAGTGGATGACCTAAGGTTTATCAATCCGTGAGAGGTGTAGGATGAAGATGGTCTCTCTCAAACGACCCTGCAACCAAATACGAGAAATCTCTTGTGTCCCTAACACACCCAATACAATGGCAAATTGTATAGGTGCACTAGTTCGGCGAAGAGATGGTGATAAAAGTGTAATATGGATGGTACAAATATATTTTTATAATCTGAATAAATAAAAAAGCAAGGTAGCAAATAGTAAACGGGCACAAATTGGTATTGCAATGCTTGAAAATGAGGCCTAGGGTCCGTACTTTCGTTAGTGCAACCTCCCAACAATGCTAATATAATTGGATCATATAACAACCCCTCAAAGTGCGATGAAGAATCACTCCAAAGTTCCTATCTAGCGAAATAACATAAGAATAAGTTGTTTGTAGGGTACGAAACCACCTCAAAGCTATTCTTTCCGATCAATCTATCCTAGAGTTTGTACTAAAATAACACCCAGCTATTCTTTCCGATCGATCTAACCAAGAGTTCGTACTAAAATAACACTAAAGCAAATTCAGATTCCTAATACTCAATCCAACAGAAATAACTTCAAAAAGTGTCCCAAGATTTCTACCGGAGAAACAAAGACAAGAACGTGCATCAACCCATATGCATGGATTACCCCAATGTCACCTCGGGAATCCGCGAGTTGAGTGCCAAAACATATATCAAGTGAATAAATATGATACCCCATTGTCACCACAAATATTCAATTGCAATACATATATCAAGTGTTCTCAAATCCATAAAAGTATTCAATCTGATAACAACAAAATCTCAAAGGGAAAAACTCAATTCATCACAACAAGATAGAGAGGGGAAAACACCATATGATCTGACTATATTAACGAAGCCCGCGATACATCTAGATCGTGACATCTCAAGAACACGAGAGAGAGAGAGAGATTAAACACATAGCTACTAGTACAAACCCTCACCCCCGAGGGTGGACTACTCCCTCCTCATAGTGGTGGCCACCGGGATGATGAAGATGGCCACCGGAGATGATTCCTCCCTTCGGCAGGGTGCCGGAAAGGGTCTAGATTGGTCTTCGGTGGCTATAGAGCCTTGCGGCGGCGAAACTTATGATCTAGGTTAACCATGAGGGTTTCTGGAATTTTTGGGAATTGTAGGGTAAAGAGGGGGTGCGGGAGGCCACTAAGGTGGGCAAAACCCACCTGGGCACGCCTAGGCCCCCAAGTGCGACCTGGTGGGTTGTGCCCCCCTCGGGGCACCCCCCCAGGTGCTTCTCTGGCCCACTATTGGTCTTCTAGTCCATAAAAAAATCCACAAAAAGTTTCACGGTGTTTGGACTCCGTTTGATATTGATTTCCTGTGATGTAAAAAACAAGCAAAAAACAACAACTAGCACTGGGCACTGGGTCAATAGGTTAGTCCCAAAAAATGATATAAAGTTGCTATAAAATGATTGTAAAACATCCAAGAATGATAATATAATAGCATGAATACTTCATAAATTATAGATACGTTGGAGATGTATCAGCATCCCCAAGCTTAATTCCTACTCGTCCTCGAGTAGGTAAATGATAAAAGAAATTATTTATGAAATGTGAATGCTAGCAAAGTGCATAAGTTTGATCAATGATAATTTCAATCACTTTTCCTAGCATCATAACATCAGTTCTTTCTCATAAAACTTCTCATGTTAAAGTAGAAACCAATTCACATGTTAAGGTTCAAACAATGACCTCTCTTTAAACCCAACGACATATGTTCTCAGTCACCAAGCAATTGCAATACAACTTATTCAACAGAGTTTAAGTAATAGCTCCACATACTCAACCATCATATAGTCTTCTATGATTGCTCACACTCACCGCGTACACATGAGCAAAATGTTTCAACCGGACACATAGAAAGATAGGGGCTTATTGTTTTGCCTCCCTAAGTATTCACCTCAAGGGTGATGTCAACAACAATAACTCATGCTACCCATATCCAACTGGATATATGTGCCTAGATCTTTCCTCACCACATGATGCTTGCCAAAAGATAAAAATAAAAAGGAATGACTCTTTGCATAAAAGTAAATATTGAGAAGTAAAAGATAGGCCCTTCGCAGAGGGAAGCAGTGGTTGTCATGCGCTTATTTGTTTGTATGTTCAACCCCTTAGTGCAAAAGAACGTCACGTTATATTGCCCATTATGATAGCAACCTTTATTATGCAGTCTGTCACTTTTATTCTTTGCCATCACAAGTTTGTACAACCCTCAATTTTTTCTTACACTAAATGATCTAACACTTTTAGAAGCATTTTTTATTGCCTTATTGCACCGATGACAACTCACTTGAAGGATCTTGATCAATCCTTAGGTATGTATGGTGGACTCTTGAAAATAAGATTTGGGTTTAAGGGTTTTTGGATGCACAAGTAGTATCTCTACTTGGTGCGGAATTTTTGGCTAGCAAAGATGGGGGCAAGCACCACATGTTGAAGGATCTATGACAATATAA
Source organism: Triticum dicoccoides (assembly GCF_002162155.2). NCBI lineage: Eukaryota > Viridiplantae > Streptophyta > Magnoliopsida > Poales > Poaceae > Triticum > Triticum dicoccoides. Next base: position 224,711,260 of record NC_041381.1, on the reverse strand, counting down.
CTTCTATGTGAATATGAACAAACATAAACCATTACGTTGTCTTCCTTTTCCAATGTCAACGATTTTGGCATACAGTATTTTGATGGGGGCTCACAATCACAAAAGATTTCCAAGATGGTGTATTTGCATGTGAAGGTTCTCTTCCTTATACTAATTATTAGTGAATTGCTTGTATAGCCAATATTGTGATTGTCAAGTCTGAAAATATTTCACTTTGTAAACCCAATGTGAAGCTACCACTAGGCATGATATTATTTCAACTTCATGATATTTAATTCATTCAATAATTTACTCATAGGATATAAGTGAAGCACAAGAGCAATTCCACAGAAAAGAGTTTAGTTGACGGGATGTGAGTGCCGCTTACTTAGCCTCCCTGGCAACTATTTGAGGACTCTATTTTATTTTAAAACTTTTAGATCTAAGTATTTTATTAAAACATTAAGCAAAAACAAAACAAAATGCAATTCCAAGAATAGCACACATCATGTGAAGAAGCAAAAACTTAGGCTCAACCGATACTAACCGATAATTGTTGGTGAAGAAAGGTGGGATGCCTACCGGGGCATCCCCAAGCATAGATGCTTGAGACTCTTATTTATTATCTTGGGATTCCTTGGGCATCCCCAAGCTTGAGATTTTGTGTCTCCTTAATTTTTCTCATATCATGGTTTTCCTAAATCTCAAAAGCTTCGTCCACACAAAACTGAACAAGAACTCGTGAGATAAGTTAGTATAAACCAATGCAAAAACCTTATCATTCTCTACTGTAGAAAATCACTAAAATTATTATTCAACATTGCATACTAAATGCCTCTGCATATTTAATACTCCTATCCTCAAATAGGATCCTTAAACAAGCAAACATATGCAAACATAACATCAATCTTCCAAACCTGTACAGTCTGTAAAGAATGCAAGAGTATCAATACTTATTCAACTCCAAACATTATGAAATTTTAGCACACTGTAGAAAATTTGTCATATCTTATTTTGCAAAAAGTTTCAACATTTTATCACATTCTGACTTTTCTAGGGAATTTTTGCAACAGCGGTAAACTTTCTGTTTTCAAACAGCAACATGTAGACTTGTAAAATAAGCATAGTAAAGGTTATCGATGCCACTTTTATTGAAATAAAAGATGCAAAACATTATTATAAATAACATCAAGAAAATACAATTAAAATAAAATGATGCTCCAAGCAAAAATCATATCATGTGACGAACAAAAACATAGCTCCAAGTGAGGTTACTGATAATGTTGGAGACGAAAGAGGGGATGCCTTCCGGGGCATCCCCAAGCTTAGTTGCTTGGATCTTCCTTGAATATTTACTTGGGGTGCCTTGGGAATCCCCAAGATTCACTCCTTATTCTCCTCATATTGATATCTTACCCAAAACTTGAAAACTTCAATCACACAAAACTTAACGGAACTTTGTGAGATAGGTTAGTATGATAAAGAGCAAACCATTCCACTTTTGGTGCTGCCAAAGACAAGATTGATAGTTGTTCTCACACAATTCCTACTGTATCATATCATTTCTAAAATTTATATTGAGCAATATAAGCCATAGAAACTAGAAAACAAGCAAACTATGCATTGAAAACAGAATCTGTCAAAAACAGTCCAGTCTGTAGTAATTTGTACTCAAACCATACTTATGCTACTCCAAAAATTATGAAAAAATTAGTACCATGTGAGCCATTTGTATATTAAAATTCTTCCAAAAGAATCAACTCAAAAGCACTCTTCTGTTAAAAATGAGAATTATTTTTGTGAACGCAAAAGTTTCTGTTTTTCAACAAGATCAAATCAACTATCACCCAACATGATCCCAAAGTCTTTACTTGTCACTTTATTGAAACAAAAGCAATAAAACATGATCAATACAGTATCATAATCATGTGAACACACAAAAACAGTAGATAATAGTGTTGGTTTGTCTCCCAAAAAGCGCTTTTCTTTAATGTCTTTTAACTAGGCACGATGATTTCAATGATGCTCGCACAAAAGATAAGAATTGAAACTAAAGAGAGCATCATGAATCATAAGTTCCTCTATAATAATAATTTTTAGTAGCATCATGAATAGATTCATCAATATAACCATCACATAAATCTTTCTTTTCATGATAGAAAATTTATTACTCTCCATATAAGCAATTTTATTCTCATTCATAATAGTGGGAGTATCATAGGAAACTTGAATACTATAATTTCTTCCCATATTGAAAGAGTAACATTCAGTAAAAGCATATTCAAAATTATGACAATAATTATCACTACTTTTTATAACATAAGTATCATCACAATAATCATCATAAGTGGGAGGCATGCAATCATCATAGCAAATTTGATCATTCAACGTAAGGGGACTAAAAAGATCATCTTCGTTAAGCACTACATCCCCAAGCTTGGGACAAACATTAATTGCAGCAGATAATTTATCAAACATGTCATTCTCATCAAACATAGCATCCCCAAGCTTGTGGCTTGGCATATCACAAGCACAATCACTCTCATCATTAATAGTATGAATAGCACTGATGGTATAACAATTGCTATCATCATAATTTCCCAAGTTGGTGCCAAAAAGATTTCTAAGATCATAAGAAGTATCATAATCTTACCAATCATAATCATCACAACAAGTAATAGGCATAACAAAATCATCGTCAAGTGCATCATCTTCCATAACTATTTTTGATTCATTTTCATAAGGCACAACAATAATAGGAGCAACATTATTTGGGAGAGATGCCTTTTTACCTCTATTCTTTCTTCTTTTCTTCTTCTTCACCACAACATGTGTGGGTGCAATCAATATTTTCAAGCTTCTTATTGATGAGATTGGTTGGATAGGAATCTCCTCCTCGTTACCTAATTCATCATAATAGACACTAGGAGGGTTTTGGGAAATATTTTCCCTTTCATTAGTACTCTCTTCATATTCTATTTGTTTTCTTGACTTTAGATAGTAAACCTTATAAACCTTATAAAATATCCCATGTGAACCTTATAAAATAATAGAGAAAAGGCATAAGTATTGTGATATAACGTGTAATAATAGCCCATAATGCAATAAATATCGATATAAAAGCATGATGCAAAATGGACGTATCATGTGTGCATAGATTTTTTTGTTTTCCATGCAACGTTTCCCAATAGCTGTTTCCCCGTCCTTTCCTCCATAGTTCAAGGTCCCACGTCGATCACGTGATGGTCCGCAACAAGGTGACCTACTACAAGCTCATGACGCCAGACCATCAGGCGGAGGAGGAGGCCCGCGTCGCGCACATTGCGGTCATGTGGGATCAAAAGTATGTCTAGAGGGGGTGATTGATACGTCTCCAATGTATCTATAATTTATGAAGTATTCATGCTGTTATATTATCATTCTTGGATGTTTTACAATCATTTATAGCAACTTTATATCATTTTTTGGGACTAACCTATTGACCCAGTGCCCAGTACCAATTGCTATTTTTTGTTTGTTTTTACATCGTAGGAAATCAATATCAAACAGAGTCCAAACACCGCGAAAATTTTGTGGTTTTTTTATGGCCAGAGGAGCACCTGGGGGTGCCCCGAGGGGGGCACAACCCACCAGGGCGCGCCTGGGGCGCGCCGGTGGGTTGTGCCCACCTCGGTGGCCTCCCGCACCCCCTCTTTGCCCTATAAATTGCCAAATATTCCAAAACCCTCGGAGGTTACCCTAGATCAGAAGTCCCGGCGCCGCAAGTCTCTATATCCACCAAAAACCATTCTAGACCCCGTTCCGGCACCCTGCCGGAGGGGGAAATCATCACCCAGTGGCCATATTCATCATGCCTACAGCCACATGATGAGGAGGGAGTAGTCCACCCTCGGGGTTGAGGGTTTGTACCAGTAGCTATGTGTTTAATCTCTCTCTCTCTCTCTCTCTCTCTCTCTCTCTCTCTCTCGTGTTCTTGATGGCACGGTCTTGATGTATTGGGGGCTTTGTTAATATAGTTGGATCATATGGTGTTTTCCCCTCTCTATCTTGTTGTGATGAATTGAGTTTTCCCTTTGAAATTGCGTTTTATCGGATTGAATACTTTTATGGATTTGAGAGCACTTGATATATATCTTGCATATGGATACCTGTGGTAACAATGGGGTATTTTATTGATTCACTTGATATATGTTTTGGCACTCAACTCGTGGATTCCCGAGGTGACATTGGGGTAATCTATGCATAGGGGTTGATGCACATTCTTGTCTTTGTTTCTCTGGTAGAAATCTTGGGGCACTCTTTAAAGTTCTTTATGTCGGATTGAGTATTATGAATCTAAAATTATTTGCTGTTATTTTAGCACGAACTCTTGGATAGATTGATCGGAAAGAATAGCTTCGAGGTGGTTTCGTACCCTACAAACGATTTCTTCTTATGTTCTTTGCTAGATAGGAACTTTGGAGTGATTCTTTATCACATGTTGAGGGGTGGTTATATGATACAATTATATTAGCATTGTTGAGAGATTGCACTAGCGAACGTATGGACCCTAGGCATCATTTTCAAGCATTGCAATATTGTTTGAGATCCATTTTATCAATTGCTACCTTGCTGTTTTTATTGTTCCTATTACAAAAATCAATATCTACTATCATTACTACGCTTTTATCACCATCTCTTCGCCGAACTAGTGCACCTATACAAATTACCATTGTATTTGGTGTGTTAGGGACACAAGAGACTTTTTATTATTTGGTTGCAGGGTTGTTTGAGAGAGAACATATTCATCCTATGTGGCACCCCGACTCAGAGCAACTGGTTTACCTTGCATTGCCAGCCCAGATATCAAGTCTTCTGGCAACACATAACAACTTGGTACAGAATACAACAGCTTTATTGATGCTAGCAAAAACATAGGTTCGATATTACATTAAGTAGCGAGGCCAAGCGGCACACACGGTGCGGCTGAACAATATGTACATTATTTAATGAACATGAAGGGGCCTCGATCATGACAACTATGCGGAAGCAGAACGACGACGAATCGGAACTCCATAGCACAGGGACGCAGATGTGGACATGATCTAGACACGGGAAGCACTCCGATCTGGTAAGACTTTCCTGAAATTTGGCATTACACGCCAGGTCAGTACATTGAATGTACTTGCAAGCTCACAACAAGCATAAGCATAATGGCAAACAATATCATGACAATTAAGCAAGTTAAATGCAATGTTTCAACATACTATTCATGCAGTGAATCAAACTTGTGCACCGAGTCCCTCGGACTCTCTTACCAAACGGGTTACCTCGTAACCAACATCATCAAATGGTGATCACTCCTGGATCACAAATGAAACCAATACTTTGGTTTTCACAACCACGACCATCTTCCTGGTCCCAACAATCTCATCATATAACCAGCGCGAACCATTTAACTTTAGTGTGCAAGATTAACTTAATCATGTTGATCCATCGTGTGACCTACTTATGAGCTATGTCCGTAACCGAGGACGCGGCTATCGATAGATTTAATAAACACTCTCCAGAGGTTAGTACATTGTACCCACACTACGGAACCCATGGCCTCGCACTCCCATTCGGGTGGACCAACGACATTCCGACAGAACCCTCCAATTGCCATGACACTCTCCCGGCCACTCCGACCAACTCCCCTCTGTGCTAAGTCATGGGTGGCCCCGATGTCTACCAAAGACATCCAACGGCCACCATCATGGCAAAACAAATCAACGGTCCCAAACAGGGACAAGGTACCATAACAACAATAGGTACACAAGGTTATGTCTGCTTACCAGGCCAGGGTACCGCACAACCATAACCTTCCCTCGCTGGAGGCTCCAACCAGAGGCATGACAACAGGCCGAACAAAGGCCTCCCATAAAGTCAAATGTGGTTGCACTGGGAAAGCTCGATTCAGTGGCACCATGACCCGATCAACATTATGTTCAAGTTGAATTACAATTAGGTTTAACTTGAAATAAAAACACTCGAGTCATAGTATGCCATGAACATGCAACTATCTGACATGCACTATATCCACATAGCACTAAAGTGAACGGATCAACATCATAGAATCATTCTACTTTCACTATTCATCACTTTAACTCACTAGTTTCAACTTTGCTGGTTTTGAATATCATCATTTTTAGTTATGCCTTTAACATATTAAAATCGATAACTCATATATGAAAATGCTACCGATCATAACCAAATCATAACAATACTACCAAAATACATCTACTGCCTCATACAAGTTTATGCATTCAAACACTACTGTAAATTAAGCACATCAAGCAGGACAAAGTAAACTAACATAAGCAATATTCATTAAATAATTAAATGCATGAAATAACTCATATTCAAGTCGGAAAATCATAAATATTGAAATGACATCATGCAAGTATTTGTGTGGCTTGCCTTAGCATAGAGGAGGGTCACACTCCTCCTGGTTCTCCTCTAAGCAAGCTTCTCCTTCTGAAAAATAATAAAAATAGCAAAAAGAAAACATCAAGAACACTTCTGAAATTCACCGGAAATTCCTGGCAGCAGAGAAAAATCTCAAATTTTGTGTGCTGCTAGAATATTCCAATCCAAATGCAATGCAAAAAGAATCAATTCATTTGGACTTATGGTTTAAAAGTAATGACTGGTCAAAGTTCCTGGTCAATATTTGAAAATTCAAATAAAAAGAAAACCAGGGGGTGATGTCGAAGGCGTATTCTCGTGGGGTGCCACCACTCATACTGCTTCTGCCACGGCAGAGTGGCTGACTGTGGGCCCCCGCGGTCAGGTTTAGAGGGGGGAGAAGGAAACAGAGGAGGGCAGCGGTTCGTCGACTTTTTCTCCGGCGAGGAGAGGTCGACTTCCATTATGGGGGGGGGAGGAAATGGATGCGCAAGACTACGACGAGTCTGTACGTACCCGGAACATGGCTAGGGGTAGACGGAGTGGGTTGCAGTGGTCGTCTCCAAAGGCATCGACAGAGGGGGGCTCGTCGGAGATGGCAATTCCGACGAGGCATGACCGGTCTAGGAGCTCCAACAACACCAGCGCGCACTAGTGGAGCACCAGAGACACGCTGGAGGAGTCGGTTGGGCTCGAGAAGCTTTGGAGGAGGGGGAAGTAGCAGAGGGGATCACCGGCGAACTCCAGTCTGGAACGGGGGCCAGAGGCCTGCCCAGCTGGGTTGCGGCTATCTACGATGTCATGGTGTGTGTGAGTGTGTTGAGGTGCTCGGGGGAGGCTGGGTGAAGGAAATATGCCCTAGAGGCAATAATAAAGTTGTTATTTTATATTTCCTTATATCATGATAAATGCTTATTATTCATGCTATAACTGTATTAACCGGAAACTTGATACATGTGTGGATACATAGACAAAACACCATGTCCCTCGTAAGCCTCTGCTAAACTAGCTCATTAATCAAAGATGGTTAAGTTTCCTAACCATAGACATGTGTTGTCATTTGATGAACGGGATCACATCGTTAGCAGAATGATGTGATGGACAAGACCCATCCGTTAGCATATTGATCATTCAGTTTTATTGCTATTGCTTTCTTCATGTCAAATACATATTCCGTCGACTATGATATTATGCAACTCCTGGATATTGTATGAATACCTTGTGTGCTATCAAACGTCACAACGTAACTGGATGATTATAAAGATGCTCTACATGTATCTCCGAAGGTGTTTGTTGGGTTGGCATAGATAGAGATTAGGATTTTTCACTCTGAGTGTCGGAGAGGTATCTATGGGACCTCTCGGTAATACACATCATAAAAAGCTGAAAGCACAAGTGCTCCCTGGGTGGTTTTGGTAATTAATGTCAACATATCTCTTGTTGGACTAACACTTTCACCTAGTATGATTCAGACAAGTTCAACAATGGAGTGGCATGGACTAGAGGATGTGGAACCTCTTCAAGATGCTAAGGACAAAGGATTGGCTCAAGCTCCAAGATCAAGACTCTGCATTTTCTATTTTAAGTGATCCAAGATAAGATTGAGTCTATAGGAAAAGCCAATACTATCAAGAGGGGATGAGGTGTTGCTTAATGGCTTGCTTGCTCAAGTGCTTAATGATATGCTCCAAAGCCTTCAACTACCTTCTCACATCCACATATGTCCTAAACAAAAATTCTAACTCGGCTCTACCAATTCTTTCCATCCGGCACCACCAAGTTCAGATGTCTTAGCCACTGCCACAAACCCTAGGCAAATCAGTCTCACCGATAGGAATCTCGGTCTCACCGAGATGGGATTGTAATCTCTCCGTGTATGTCCATTACCAAAATTGGTCTCACCGAGTTTGAGTAATCGGTACTACCGAGATTACAATGCAAACTCTCTGGTTAGCTTATTACCAAAATCGGTCCCATCGAGTTTGTGTAATCGGTCTCACCGAGTTTGCCTGACCAACTCTATGGTTAGCTTATTACCAAAATCGGTCTCACCGAGTTTGTGTAATCGGTCTCACCGAGATTACATTATGCCCTAACCCTAACCATATCGGTCCTACCGAGTTGCATGTCGGTCCCACCGAAAATCCTAACGGTCACTAGATTTGCTAAATCGGTCCGACCGAGTTTACCAATTCGGTCCCACCGAGTTTGGCAAGTTGTGTGTAACGATTATATTTTGTGTGGAGGCTATATATAACCCTCCACCTCCTCTTCGTTCGTGGAGAGAGCCATCAGAACAAACCTACACTTCCAGCATCCATTTTTTGAGAGAGAACCACCTACTCATGTGTTGAGGCCAAGATATTCCATTCCTACCATATGAATCTTGATCTCTAGCCTTCTCCAAGTTGCTTTCCACTCAAATCTTCTTTCCACCAGATCCTAATCCTGTGAGAGAGAGTTGAGTGTTGGGGAGACTATCATTTGAAGCACAAGATCAAGGAGTTCATCATCAACACACCATTTGTTCTTTCTTGGAGAGTGGTGTCTCCTAGATTGGCTAGGTGTCACTTGGGAGCCTCCGACAAGATTGTGGAGTTGAACCAAGGAGTTTGTAAGGGCAAGGAGATCGCCTACTTCATGAAGATCTACCGCTAGTGAGGCAAGTCCTTCATGGGCGATGGCCATGGTGGGATAGACAAGGTTGCTTCTTCGTGGACCCTTCATGGGTGGATCCCTCCGTGGATTCGCGCAACCGTTACCCTTCGTGGGTTGAAGTCTCCATCAACGTGTATGTACGATAGCACCACCTATCGGAACCACGGCTCAAAAATCACCGTGTCTCCAAATTGCGTTTGAATCCTCCAATCCCTTCCCTTTACATTCTTGCAAGTTGCATGCTTTACTTTCCGCTGCTCATATACTCTTTGCATGCTTGCTTGATATGTGTTGCAATTGATAAACTTGTGCCTAAACTCCACTCCAACTTAAAGAAGTTAAAAACTGCAACTTTTGGTACTTAGTGTCTAATCACCCCCCCCCCCTCTAGACACCTCTTCTCGATCCCTCTCAATTGGTATCAGAGCTTTGGTCTCCATTGCTTTGGTTTAAACACCATTGGAGGAAGATGGATGAGTCTACTATTGGGAGTCTTAGACATAGAGTGCCTATGCTTGATGGAGAGTACTTTCATGAGTGGAAAAATGAGATGCTTGTGATTTTCAATCAATATCATTTGAACAAGTAAATTGCTAGCCCTTGTGCACCTCATGTTGATCCTATGCATCCTACCCTTGATGAGTCAATTGACATGATCCGCAATCTTAGAAGTGCCGAACTTATTATTAGAGGATTGCCTAGAAACTTGATTGGATGTTTGCCTACTCTTAAGTGTGCCTACACCATATGGAAATTTCTTGAGGAACGCTTTCCAAATTATTCCTTGAAAAATCTTGATGAAATTCTCCATAAGTCTATTGCCTTGAGTAAGATGAATTCTAGTGATCCTATGTTTGGTGATTGACTATTTGAGCTTACCAACCTTATGCGTGCCAAAGGAGATGTTGGAATTATTAGTGATATTATCTCTGAAGCTATTAGAATTCATAAACAAGATCATTGTCAAACTCACTCTAATGAATCACCCTCTCTAGGATTTGATCCACCACATGACGATGTTGAACATGGATACTATGATGAGGATGATGATAGTGACTTCGATCTTGATGATGCAATGAGAGACTTTGGTCTTATGGCAAATCTTCGGGGATATATGGCAGGAGGAAAGGATTGGGTTCTTGATAGTGGATGTACCGATCACATGACCGGAGATAAAGACATGTTTCGTGAGCTTGCTGAAAACGATGGTCCTCAAAAGTATGTCACTTTCGGTGACAACTCAAAGGGTAAGGTGGTTGGCCTCGGTAAGGTGACCATATCACATGATAGCTCCATACAAAATGTCATGCTCGTTGAATCTCTTGGCTACAACTTACTTTCAGTATCTAGACTTGCTGATTTCGGTTTCAATGTCCTATTTATTGAAGTAGATTGCCAAGTGTTTCATAGAGATAATTATAAAATGGTCTTTACCGGTGTGTGTAGAGGTGATCTATACATTGTTGATTTCACTAAAAAGGCTCAACCTAGAACTTGCTTTATTGCTAAATACTCTAAAGGTTGGTTATGGCATAGACGATTAGGTCATGTTGGTATGCGAAACCTTGACAAGCTTATTAAAGTAAATCATATCCTTGGAGTTAACGATGTCATATTTGATAAGGATAGACTTTGCAGCGCTTGTCAGGCAAGTAAACAGGTCGGAGGAAGGCATCTCGTGAAGAACATCATGACCACAAGGAGGCCACTCGAGCTACTTCACATGGATCTCTTTGGTCCCAACGCCTACAAGAGTCTCAGTGGAAATTCTTTTGGTCTAGTTATAGTTGATGATTTTTCAAGATTTACATGGGTGTTCTTTCTCGATGATAAATCGCAGGTCCAAAATATCTTCAAAAACTTCGCTAGGAAGGCCCAAAATCAATTTAAAGTGAAGATCAAGAAGGTTCGCAGCGACAACAGAATGGAGTTCAAGAATGCAAATGTGGACACCTTTCTTGATGAAGATGGTATTTCACATGAGTTCTCGGCTACGTACACACCTCAACAAAATGGAGTTGTTGAGAGGAAGAACTAGACGCTCATCGAAATGGCAAGAACGATGCTTGATGAGTACAAGACACCGAAGCAGTTTTGGGCGGAAGCGGTTGAGACAGCTTGGCATGCAACAAATCGCTTGTATCTTCACAAGCTACTCGGCAAGACGGCATACGAGCTCCTCACCGGTAACAAACCCCAAGCTTGATACTTTCGAGTATTCGTCTCAAAGTGCTACATTCTTGATAAGCATCGTTGTTCTAAATTTGCTCCTAAGTCTCATGAAGGTTTCCTACTTGGTTATGGCTCAAACTCTCACACATACCATGTCTACAACAATTTCACCCGAAAGGTTGAAGAAACGGTAGGTGTGAAGTTTGATGAATCTAACGGCTCGCAAGTAGAGCAATTGCCAATTGATGTAGGAGACAAAGACCCCTCGGAAGCAATCCAAGACTTGTCTATTGGCAAGATTCGTCCAACGGAGGTGAAGGAGAGTACCTCGTCCGTCCAAGTGGAAGATTCTACCTCATGACAAGGTGAACCAAGGGTTGATACAGAAGCATCCACAAGTGGAACACACCAAGATGAAGAAAACGAGGAAGTGCGCCAAGACGAACGTCAACAACCTCCTTCTCCACCACGACAAGAGAACGACAATGCCAACAATGAAGAAGGCCAAGAAGAAGAACAAGATTAAGAAGATGTTCAACGAAGACCCAAGCAAAAGCTTTCACGAGTTCGAGCAAGAATTGCTAAAGATCATCCCGTCGAGCAAATCTACAATGATATCCAAACCGGGAGAATCACTCGCTCTAAAACTCGTTTAGCTAACTTTTGTGAACACTATTAATTCATCTCTAGCATTGAACCTATGAAGGTTGAAGAAGCATTGGAATATCCAGATTGGATAAATGCCATGCATGAAGAGCTACACAACTTTGAGAGAAATCAAGTTTGGACATTGGTTGAGAAGCCCGACAACAACCACAACATCATCGGTACCAAATGGGTGTTTCGCAACAAGCAAGATGAAGATGGACAAGTAGTCCGCAACAAAGCATGTCTCATCGCCCAAGGCTACACACAAGTCGAAGGTATGGACTATGGTGAGACTTATGCTCCCGTTGCTAGACTTGAGTCCATTCGCATCTTATTTGCCTATACTAATCACCATGATATCACCTTGTACCAAATGGACATTAAAAGTGCTTTTCTAAATGGTGAGATAGAGGAGGAAGTTTATGTTAAGCAACCTCCCGGCTTTTTCAATCCTAAGAAACCTAATCATGTTTACAAACTTCACAAAGCTCTTTATGGTCTTAAACAAGCTCCTAGAGCGTGGTATAAATGCTTGACCAAGTTCCTTATTGAAAAAGGCTTTGAAATTGGAAAAATAGATTCTACTCTTTTTACTAAAAGGGTTAATGGAGAACTATTTGTGTGCCAAATCTATGTTGATGATATTATATTTGGTTCTACTAACCCTCATTTTAGTGAAAAGTTTGGAAAGCTAATGTCGGAGAAGTTTGAGATGTCTATGATGAGTGAACTCAAATTCTTTCTTGGTTTGCAAATCAAGCAAACTAAGGAAGGTACCTTTGTCTCTCAAATGAAGTACACCAAGGACTTATTCAAGAAGTCCAATATGCAAGAATGCAAAGGTATGACTACACCCATGCCTACTAGTGTACATCTTGATTTAACCAAAGATGGTGAACCGGTCGATCAAAAGGTTTATTGCTCTATGATTGGTTCATTGTTATATCTATGTGCTTCACGTCCCAATATCATGCTAAGTGTGTGCATGTGTGCACGATATCAAGCTGCTCCTAAAGAATGTCATCTTAAGGCCGTGAAAAGGATAGTGAGATACTTAATCCATACACCAAATTTTGGCATTTGGTATCCTAAGAGGGCCTCTTTCGATCCTGTTGGCTACTCCGACTCGGACTATGCCGGTGACAAGGTTGATAGAAAGTCCACTTCGGTTACTTGTCAATTTCTTGGTAGATCTCTTGTGTCTTGTTCTTCCAAGAAACAAAAATCGATATCCTTATCCACCGCCGAAGCGGAATACATTATCGTAGGTTCATGTTGTGCTCAATTACTTTGGATGACCCAAACTCTTAAAGATAAAGGGATATATGTGAAACATGTTCCATTACTTTGTGACAATGAGAGTGCTATCAAGATTGCTCACAATCCCGTGCAACACTCTCGAACTAAGCATATTGAAGTTTGTCATCATTTCTTTCGAGATCATGTTGCTAAGGGTGACATTAATCTTAAGCATGTTCGCACCGAAAAGCAATTAGCGGATATATTCACTAAACCACTTGATGAGAGAGTGTTTTGCAGGTTAAGAGGAGAATTGAACATCATTGATGCTTCAAACTTGGAGTAGGAACTCCATTGTAATACATGCAAGACATGAGCTTATGACTAATCCTTGATATTTCTCTTATGATTGATGATCTTATGTCTTGGATATATTTGCACCTTGCATGTTATCTAACCCATGTAGGTACTTGGATGAATCTAACTCTATGAGATTGCAACTCACTCACATCTTGAGCAATCTCTACATCACCAAGTTTCTACACAATGGTGGTTGAAGACAAGGAAGCACGTAACCATTCAAACATATCCTTTGACAAATTCTATGTTAAGCTTCATGATTGTCATTTTGGATACACAAGTGCTCTTCCTTGCAAACACTAACCCATGTAGGTAGATGAACTCCAATTCCAAGTGGTGCTCCCAACTCTTGATAACCTACATCAACCTTGAGCAACCCACACAAGTTCAACTACATGATCATGATCAACACCACCACCCAAGGTATGTTATTCCATCTTAGAGAAGCTTTACTCCAAGTCATGAGTCAAAGTAACTCGACAAGATGTGAATACATCAAGATACTTAAACGAAAAATGGTAACCCCATTTTGAGCTTAAACGATGAGTATGACCTATGATCAAGTGATCTCAGTTGACTCCTAAGTCAATATACTCTAACATAGGTGACTTTGTCGCCGACCATTTCTAGATGAAGTTCTCTTGTGTTCATTTCTACATGCATATTTGTTTCCCCTTTCAAAAAAAACTTCATCTAGATTTCTTTTATTTTCTTTTTTGCTTTGCATTCCCTGCATCCAATTCATTGCAAATCTTTCAGTTAATTCCTTGCAAATCCTTGTCAGATCTTACTTGTCTAGTGAGCTGAGGTGACAAGTGTTTTCTCTACGATGAACTCGGTCTCACCGGTTTGATGTTTCCGGTCCAACCGAATCCTTTCGGTGCAACCGAAGCACATCACTCGGTGCCACCGATTTCACTACAGGAAAAACATTTTGCCACTTATTCCTGCATTACTTGTTGATCTAGCTCCACTCAATGAATCTTTGTCCTCTACAAGCATCACATTTTTATCATTGCTTTGTGTTGTGACTCAAGGACCAAACCGATTCACGACAAATTCCAGAAGGCCCTTCTTGGAAATTGATGTCAAAGGGGGAGAGAGAGATCACATCAAAGCTTAATCACTTCAATAGGGGGAGAGATATATACTTCAACAGGGGGAGAGATATCTCCAGGGGGAGAGAATACTCAAGAAGAGAGCAATCCTCAAGGATCCCAGATGCTTGGTGTTCAAGAGGAGAGATGCCACATGTCTTCTTGAGGGGAAAGACATGTTCATATGTGCTCATTTTGATTAGCTCTGTTCATTTGTTTCTTTGAGCTCTGTTTTTGCATTTTGCTCTAATTTTCTATTCCCTATCTTCTCCCAGTATCCCATGCTAGATTCAGGGGGAGCAAGACATCTAAGGGAAAGAAATTCTTTAAATTCATTGCACATCTTTACCTTTGGGGACATGTCTATATTCAATGTGGTACTTAGTACTCACTCTCTACATGTCATCCCAGTCTTGGTACTCTTGTGGTTTCTTTCTATTTGCTTTGGCTAGTAAGTGCATCTGTGTTGTCTAACCTTATTTTCACAGGTTCATTCCATCCTAAGCCAACTCAAGACCACAAGGTAAGTATATGCATCACAATCATGTGTATGAGAAATTCTTGTTGATGTATATATTGTTTGCAAGAAGGACTCATGAGCATTAGGGTACATTTCCCATATTCACATCATTTGCTCTGATGCATATAGCCAAGATACATGTAACACATTGCTTACTTTGTCATGTTTATGCATTCACATGCTTCTATATTCCATATTCACATGATTGCATACATGTAGGAGGAGCCTATGCTTGTTACATGTCTTTCCAAAGCTTTACTTACTATTCTCTATATATTTATCTAAAGCTTTGATGTATGTTGCCATCAATTACCAAAATGGGGGAGATTGAAAGCACAAGTGCTCCCTAGGTGGTTTTGGTAATTAATGTCAACATATCTCTTGTTGGACTAAAACTTTCACCTAGTATGATTCAGACAAGTTCAGCAATGAAGTGGCATAGACTAGAGGATGTGGAACCTCTTCAAGATGCTAAGGACAAAGGATTGGCTCAAGCTCCAAGATCAAGACTCTACATTTTCTATTTTAAGTGATCCAAGATCACATTGAGTCTATAGGAAAAGCCAATACTATCAAGAGGGGATGAGGTGTTGCTTAATGGCTTGCTTGCTCAAGTGCTTAATGATATGCTCCAAAGCCTTCAACTACCTTCTCACATCCACATATGTCCTAAACCAAAAGTCTAACTCGGCTCTACCGAATCTTTCCATCCGGCGCCACCGAGTTCAGATGTCTTAGCCACTGCCACAAACCCTAGGCAAATCGATCTCACCGATAGGGATCTCGGTCTCACCGAGATGGGATTGTAATCTCTTTGTGTATGCACATTACCAAAATCGGTCTCACCGAGTTTGAGTAATCGGTACTACCAAGATTACAATGAAAACTCTCTGGTTAGCTTATTACCAAAATCAGTCCCACCGAGTTTGTGTAATTGGTCTCACCGAGTTTGCCTGACCAACTCTCTGGTTAGCTTATTACCAAAATCGGTCTCACCGAGTTTGTGTAATCGGTCTCACCGAGATTACGTTATGCCCTAACCCTAACCATATCGGTCCTACCGAGTTGCATGTCGGTCCCACCGAAAATCCTAACGGTCACTAGATTTGCTAAATCGGTCCGACCGAGTTTACCAATTCGGTCCCACCAAGTTTGGCAAGTTGTGTGTAACAGTTAGATTTTGTGTGGAGGCTATATATAACCCTCCACCTCCTCTTTGTTCGTGGAGAGAGCCATCAGAATGAACCTACACTTCCAGCATCCATTTTCTGAGAGAGAACCACCTACTCATGTGTTGAGGCCAAGATATTCCATTCCTACCATATGAATCTTGATCTCTAGCCTTCCCCAAGTTGCTTTCCACTCAAATCTTCTTTCCACCAAATCCAAATCCTGTGAGAGAGAGTTGAGTGTTGGGGAGACTATCATTTGAAGCACAAGAGCAAGGAGTACATCATCAACACACCATTTGTTCTTTCTTGGAGAGTGGTGTCTCCTAGATTGGCTAGGTGTCACTTGCGAGCCTCCAACAAGATTGTGGAGTTGAACCAAGGAGTTTGTAAGGGCAAGGAGATCGCCTACTTCGTGAAGATCTACCGCTAGTGAGGCAAGTCCTTCGTGGGCGATGGCCATGGTGGGATAGACAAGGTTGCTTCTTCATGGATCCTTCGTGGGTGGAGCCCTCCGTGGACTCGCGCAACCATTACCCTTTATGGGTTGAAGTCTCCATCAACGTGGATGTACGATAGCACCACCTATCGGAACCACGGCTCAAAAATCACCATGTCTCCAAATTGCGTTTGAATCCTCCAATCCCTTCCCTTTACATTCTTGCAAGTTGCATGCTTTAGTTTCTGCTGCTCATATACTCTTTGCATGCTTTCTTGATATGTGTTGCAATTGATAAACTTGTGCCTAAACTCCACTCCAATTTGAAGAAGTTAAAAACTACAACTTTTGGTACTTAGTGTCTAATCACCCCCCCCCCCTCTAGACACCTCTTCTCGATCCCTCTCAGAAGCCTTGCAAGCAATGTGACTAATGAGTTAGTTGTGGGATGATGTATTCCGGAATGAGTAAAGAGACTTGCCGGTAACGAGATTGAACTAGGTATGAAGATACCGACGAGCGAATCTCAGACAAGTAACATACCGATGACAAAGGGAATAGTGTATGTTGTCATAATGGTTCGACCGATAATATCTTCGTAGAATATGTGGGAACCAATATGAGCATCTAGGTTCCGCTATTGGTTATTGACCGAAGAGGTGTCTCGGTCATGTCTACATAGTTCTCGAACCCGTAGAGTCCGCACGCTTAATGTTCGATGATGATTTTGTAGTATATGAGTTATGTGATTTGGTGACCGAATGTTGTTCAGAGTCCCGGATGAGATCACGGACATGACGAGGAGTCTCGAAATGGTTAAGAGTTAAAGATTCATACGTAGGACAATGATATTCGCACACCGGAAGTAAAGGTTCATACATATCGGGTCACCGAAAGGGGTTCCGGGCATCCCCCCGGCAACTACATGGGCCTAATGGGCCAAGAAGGGGACATACCAACCCCTAGGGGGATGGTGCACCCCTTGTAGGCCAAATAAGGGTGGAAGGAAAGAGGGGAAGAGAGAAAGGAAGGGGAGCAATTCGGCCTCCCCCTTCTTTCTCTCCTCCCTCCTCCTTCCTTCCCCCTCTGGATGAATATGGAAGGGGGGCAGGCCGAATTGGGAGGCGCCAAGTAGGATTCCTCCTACTTGGGGTGCCCCCTTGGCTACCTCTCCTCCCCTCCAACCTATATATATGAGGTGGGAGGCACCTCTAGAACACACATCAACAGTTGATAGCCGTGTGCGGTGAACCCCTCCACACTTTACGCCTCCGGTCATATTCACGTAGTGCTTAGGCGAAGCCCTGCACGGATCACTTCACCATCACCGTCACCACGCCGTCGTGCTGACGAAACTCTCCCTCGACACTTTGCTAGATCAAGAGTTTGAGGGACATCATCGAGTTGAACGTGTGCAAAACTCGGAGGTGCCGTACGTTCGGTGCTTGATTGGTCGGAACGAGAAGAAGTTTGACTACATCAATCATGTTTTCAAACGCTTTTGCTTTTGGTCTATGAGGGTACGTGGACACACTCTCCCCGTCTCATTGCTATGCATCTCCTAGATAAATCTTGCGTGAGCGTAGGAAATTTTTGAAATTGCATGCTATGTTTCCCAACAGTGGCATCCGAGCCAGGTCTATGCGTAGATGATATGCACGAGTAGAACACAAAGAGTTGTGGGCGGTGAACGTCATACTGCTTACCACCAACGTCTTATTTTGATTCGGCAGTATTGTTGGATGAAGCGGCCTGGACCAACCTTACATCACCATGTTCATGAGACCGGTTCCACCGACAGACATGCAACTAGTTTTGCATAAAGGTGGCTGGCGGGTGTCTGTTTCTCCAACTTTAGTTGAATCAAATTTGACTGCGTCCGGTCCTTGTTGAAGGTTAAAACAGCAAACTTGATAAATCACTGTTGTGGTTTTGATGCATAGGTAAGAACGGTTCTTGCTAGAAGCCCGTAGCATCCACGTAAAACTGGCAACAACAAAGTAGAGGACGTCTAACTTGTTTTTCCAGGGCATGTTGTGATGTGATATGGTCAAGACATGATGTGATATACGTTATTGTATGAGATGATCATGTTTTGTAGAAGTTATCGGCAACTGGCAGGAGCCTTATGGTTGTCGCTTTATTGTATGAAATGCAAACGCCATGTAATTGCTTTACTTTATCACTATGCGTTAGCGATAGTTGTAGAAGAAATAGTTGGCGAGACGACCACAACGCTATGATGGAGATCAAGGTGTCAAGCCGGTGATGATGGAAATCATGACGGTGCTTTGAAGATGGAGATCAAAGGCACAAGATGATGATGGCCATATCATGTCACATATTTTGATTGCATGTGATGTTTATCTTTTATGCATCTTATTTTTCTTAGTACTGTAGTAGCATTATAAGATGATCCCTTACTAAAATTTCAAGGTATAACTATTCTCCCTGAGTATGCACCGTTGAGACAGTTCGTCGTGCTGAGACACCACATGATGATCGGGTGTGATAAGCTCTATGTTCACATACAACTGGTGCAAGACAGTTTTGCACATGCGAAATATTCGGGTTAAACTTGACGATCCAAGCATGTACAGACATGGCCTCGGAACACTGGAGACCAAAAGGTCGAATGTGAATCATATAGTAGATATGATCAACATAGAAATGTTCACCATTGAAAACTACTCCATCTCACGTGATGATCGGACATGGTTTAGTTGATATGGATCACGTGATCATTTAGATGACTCGAGGGATGTCTATCTAAGTGGGAGTTCTTAAGTAATATGATTAATTGAACTTAATTTATCATGAACTTAGTCCTGATAGTATTTGCATAGCTATGTTGTAGATCAATAGCTCGTGTTTAGCTACCTGTTTTATTTTTGATATGTTCCTAGAGAAAACTAAGTTGAAAGATGATAGTAGCAATGATGCAGACTGGGTCCATGATCTGAGGATTATCCTCATTGCTACACAAAAGAATTATGTCCTTGATGCACCGCTAGGTGACACACCTATTGCAGGAGCAGATGCCAATGTTATGAATGTTTGACAAGCTCAATATGATGACTACTTGATAGTTTAGTGCACCATGCTTTATGGCTTAGAACCGAGACTTCCAAAACGTTTTGAACGCCATGGAGCATATGAGATGTTCCAAGAGTTCAAATTGGTATTTCAGACTCATGCCCGTGTTAAGAGGTATGAGACCTCTAACAAGTACTTTGCCTGCAAGATGGAGGAGAATAGCTCATCTAGTGAGCATGTGCTCAGAATGTATGGGTACTACAATCACTTGAATCAAGTGGGAGTTAATCTTCCAGATAATATAGTGATTGACAGAGTTCTCTAGTCACTATTACCAAGTTACTAGAACTTCGTGATGAACTATAATATGCAAGGGATAACGAAAAACAATTCCCAAGCTCTTCGCGATGCTGAAATCGGCGAAGGTAGAAATCAAGAAATAGCATCAAGTGTTGATGGTTAACAAGACCTCTAGTTTCAAAAAAGGGCAAAGGAAAAGAAAGGGAACTTCGAGAAGAATGGCAAGCAAGTTTCCACTCCCATGAAGAAGCCCAAAGCTGGATCCAAACCTGAAACTGAGTGCTTCTACTGCAAAGGAAATGGTCACTGGAAGCGGAACTACCCCAAAGAACTTGGCGGATAAGAAGGATGACAAAGTGAACAAAGGTATATTTGATATACATGTTATTGATGTGTACTTTACTAGTGTTCATAGTAGCCCCTGAGTATTTGATACTGGTTCAGTTGCTAAGATTTGTAACTCGAAATAGGAGTTGCAAAATGAACAGATACTAGTTAAGGGTGAGGTGACGATGTGTGTTGGAAGTGATTCCAAGGTTGATAAGATCACCATCGCACACTCCCCCTACCTTTGGGATTAGTGTTGGACCTAAATAAATGTTATTTGGTGTTTGCGTTGAGCATGAATATGATTGGATCATGTTTATTGCGATACTGTTATTAATTTAAGTCAGAGAATAATTGTTGTTCTGTTTATATGAATAAAACCTTCTATGGTCATACATCCAATGTAAATGGTTTATTGAATCTCGATTTTGGTGATACACATATTCATAATATTGATGCCAAAAGATGCAAAGTCAATAATGATAGTGCGACATATTTTTGGCACTGTCGTTTAGGTCATATTGGTGTAAAGCGCATGAAGAAACACCATGCGGATGGACTTTTGGAATCAGTTGATTATGAATCATTTGATACTGCAAACCATGCCTCATGGGCAATATGACTAAAAGTCCGTTCTCCGGAACAATGGAGCAATCTAATGACTTACTAGAAATAATACATACTGATGTATGCGGTCCAATAAGTGTTGAGGCTCACGGCGGGTATCGTTATTTTCTGACCTTCACAGATGATTTGAGCAGATATAGGTATATCTACTTAATGAAACACAAGTCTGAAACATTTGAAAAGTTCAAAGAATTTCAGAGTGCAGTGGAGAATTATCATAACAAGAAAATAAAGTTTCTACAATCTGATCATGGAGGCAAATATTTGAGTTACGAGTTTGGCCTTCATTTAAACCAATGTGGAATAGTTTCACAATTCACGCCACCTGGAACACCACAACGTAATGGTGTGTCCGAACATCATAACCGTACTTTATTAGATATGGTGCGATCTATGATGTCTCTTATCAATTTACCACTATCATTTTGGGGTTATGCATTAGAGACAACTGCATTCACGCTAAATAGGGCACCATCTAAATCCATTGAGATGATACCGTATGAGCTGTTGTTTCGCAAGAAACCTAAACTGTCATTTCTTAAAGTTTGGGGTTGTGATGCTTATGTGAAAAAGCTTCAGCCTAATAAGCTCGAACCCAAATTGGAGAAATGTGTTTTCACAGGATACCCAAAAGAAACTGTTGGGTACACCTTCTATCACAGATCCGAAGGCAAGATATTTGTTGCTAAGAATGGATCCTTTCTAGAGAAGGAGTTTCTCTCGAAAGAAGTGAGTGGTAGGAAAGTAGAACTTGATGAGGTAATTGTACCTTCTCTCGAATTGGAAAGCAACTCATTAGAGAAATCCATTCTCGTGATGCCTACACCAACTAGAGAGGAAGCTAATGATGATGATCATGAAACTTCAGATCAAGTTACTACTGGACCTCATAGGTCGAACAGAGCATGTTCCACACCAGAGTGGTACGGTAATCCTGTTCTAGAAGTCATGTTACTAGACCATGACAAACCTACGAACTATGAAGAAGCTAGGATGAGCCCAGATTCCAATAAATGGCTTGAGGCCATGAAAACTGAGATAGGATCCATGTATGAGAACAAAGTGTGGACTTTGGTGGACTTGCCCGATGATCATCTTGTGTCATGAAGGATAACACTATGGTCGAAAAGGATATGGCCCAGCATGCTCTTCGGTGCTTTGAAAGAGTGTTGCTACTTGGTGGAGGATGTACCAAACCATCAACGGATGGCAGGGAGTAACCACTTGGAAAGAATTTAACACGGGTGCGCGTCGGTCCTAAACAAACGATTTTTAACCCCTTTCCGTGATGCCATTTGGAACCGTCGCCAAGTGAGTGTGGGTGATAGGGGGGTCCTTCCCACACGACCCAGAAACTGTCGGGGATAGGGCCCCTACAGTACTCCTACTCGTTTCTGCTCGCATTGCCATCGCAGTCGATATTCTGTGGTGCTACGTTTACGATGTGTGGCCCATCACAAATGGATCACTATTATAGAACGTGAATGATGCGCAGCCAATTACAAATGCTTCACCATTAAGAATATTAGCTAATCGTCGTACCAGTGTTGGACAGGATTATGAAACCTTGGACCATCATAACATCGTCGTACATGACAACTATCGCACACGCTATTATATGGTGAAACATTTACGATGCATACTTCATCAGAAATAGTTCATGGTTGCAAATCGTGTACGATAAGGCAACTAACACAAATGTTTAGTTTGCCCGCACCGTTAGTGATATTGTCTGACATCGCACACGCTTTGCAAACGGCAACCGTGTACATGCTTGCACACGTTTCCTCCCTGTGAACCGTCTCGGATTATGGTGCATATCGCAAATGTTTGTGTTTTACCAACTGTATGTGCCGTAACAACCTGGAGATCGTAATTTCATCGTAATTTAATTGCTGCTTTTCCAAATTGTACCAGATTTGGATTTGAATTTGAATGTATGTTACAACTTTATTCATATCCATCAGGTTCAAACAACCAATGCATTATTTGATTCATAGGTACATATGTTCAAGAATTACATAAGAACCAAATAAAGAATGATGAACCACAGTTGTATACTTGTACTATTAAAGACGGTAAAGAAAGAGGCGAAATATATTCTGGTTGCTGAACAAGGTGAAGCGGAATGCCCATATTGTGCCCTCCTCCATGCAGAAGGCACGCACGACTCTAGTCCGGCCCCTTGTGATGGTCGAGCGCCCATCCTTCACGATATTCATGAAAACATCTAGGTAATCATCGTGTTCTGGTAGAAATAATTTAACCTTTGCATGCCCACCAATCATGTAGTTTGAGAGGTAATCTTGAGTAAACTTCTTTGGCAACCACTGCAAAGGAAAAAGATTCAGACATTGTCATCTAACATTTCTCATTATGGGCAGTAAAAAGAAGGTTGCAGAGTTCTTACTTACCATCCTGCAGTTTGCTATTGTCTTGGATAAAGTGTAAACAAATAGTTTAATTGCCATCTTTGGACCCATTTTACTAACAATCTTTATCAGCTTCCTCACTTGATGCTGGTTCATCGATATCTCATTGCCCCATACGCAGAAAGGGAAGAAACACGGATCTTTACCAATGACATATGTACCTAAAAGCACCTAGTTAATATTAGAAGCTAAACAACAATTGCACAATGATGTAGTACAACACTCTTTTTATAATATGTCTATATACATCCGTATGTGGTAGTCCATTTGAAATCTCCAAAAAGACAAATATTTAGGAACAGAGGGAGTATCTTATAACATCCAATATACTCACATATTAGATGAATTAACATCTTATATTATGGGCTAGAAGGAGTTTAGTTAATTCTTACAAATTATTGGTTGATTAACTATTTCTGTATCCGTGGGTTACAGTTAGTTTGAGCTAGTTCGGGCTCAAATAGCCCTAAAGTATATCTAAAAATGAGGGCTAGTTTGAGCTAGTTGCATCTATAACCCACCAAAAAAACTATCCAACCCAAGAGGTGCTAATTGGAGCTAGTTCTCCTAGTGCATTTATTGTCAATCTAACCCTATCATCCAAACAACTCTTTGGATGGAGTTAGTTCAGGGTTAGTAATGAGCTAGAAACTAACTCTAACCTCTAGCTAAGTTGAGTATCCAAACAGGGTTGTGTTGTTGCTGTTGTTGCTGCTGCTCTTCTACGTATATCTAGACATCATTAGAACATTAATGTAAAACTCTTCGTTGTTGCTATGAAGCCTAGGATTGCATTTAGACATTAAGTACAGTGCATGTTGCTATGTACCCTCAGATATATTACATATGGCCCTAGTTAACTTAACGAAAAATGGGTTGCAGATATATTCAGTTAAAAGTCTAATTCACCGATTAGTCCCTTATCAGCCGCCGGCCTATATGGTACCAGCTACTGATATCCTGAACAGTGAGCAGATATAAGCCATGGGATGAAACTAACCTCGATGGAAAACAACAGTCGTTCCCAAAATTGTCATGTGTAGGTAGATTGAGAAGCATGTTAAGCACAACAGGCTAAACATCAACCAAAATTATACATGGCAGACAAAATAATCTCCAAAAGATAGCTTCAGTGTGCAGGTTTAAGCACACTAGTAAAGCAAAACAAGTGGAAAGGTGTGCTAACCGCAATAGGCCTAACATTTAACAACAAGCAAACATAGTCATTCGAACTGGTATTGTGCCGGTCTAAGTACACTAGTTATGGTTAAATAAAAATGGGAAGGCGTGTGTCGGTGTCAAAACCGGCGGATCTCGAGTAGGGGGTCCCGAACTGTGCATCTAAGGCTAATGGTAACAGGAGGCAGGGGACACAATGTTTACCCAGGTTCGGGCCCTCTCTATGGAGATAATACCCTACACCCTGCTTGATTGATCTTGATGAATATGAGTATTACAAGAGTTGATCTACCACGAGATCATAATGGCTAAACCCTAGAAGTCTAGCCTATGAGATTATGATTGTTGTGGCTAAACCCAAGCCTAAACCCTCCGGTTTATATAGACACTGGGGGGGACTAGGGTTGTACAAGGTCGGTTACAGAGAAAGGAATCTACATATTCGAATCGCCAAGCTTGCCTTCCACGCAAAGGAGAGTCCCATCCGGACACGGGACGAAGTCTTCTATCTTGTATCTTCATAGTCCAACAGTCCGGACCAAGTATAGAGTCCGGCTATCCGAGGACCCCTTAATCCGGGACTCCCTCAGCGTGTTAACTACAAGATGCAACAACCAAATGTAGTCATTCATAGTGGTATTATTGAAACTGGTACTGATGAAATTGAACTGCACAGTTCATACTTGCACATATAGAACATCATGTTGTGAATAACTGGAATAAACAAGGCATACTACGAACAACCAAAGATAGCATTTGAAACTGAACATATGCTAACTACAAACAACTGAACAATCAAAAACTTTAAAAGAGGCATATGCTAGCTATAACGGCCTTTTCCAAAAAAACAGGCTTAACAACAAGCAAATATATGCATTCCTATCAGTATGTTTAAAACTAGATTGATGAAATGTACTGCATAGTAAATAATTGCACATATAGAGCATCACATTGTGAACAACTGAAATAAACAAGGCATACTGCAAACAACCAGATATAACAATTAAAACTGGACATATTCTCACTACACTACAAAAGGGACTCGACAAAACAAATCATGGGTTTCCTCAGTTGTCACGGATGGGATCGTTCCCGTGGGAAGAGCACGGACCCTAGATGCGCTCCATGTTATCGCAGATGGGCTCCTTCCCCTTGGAAGAGTGCGACTATAGGGTGCCCTCCCTGATGTCACAGACGGGCGCTTTCCCCTTGGAAGAGCAGATGGGCTCTTTCCCCTTGGAAGAGCCGGAGAGGGTGCCCTCCTCGTGGTCGCCGTCGATGAGGTCTGACTTGGAAGCTGTGGATCCCAAGCCAGCGTCATAGAAATATCCTTCAGAAATGACAAAAGGGGCTCGATGGCGATGTAGAATGGCAAATTGTTGACAGCGAGCCAGAGGAGATCAGCGGCGGGGCCATGGATGAGATTGATGGCGGTTGAACCCGAGGGGTTGGGGGTGGGCCATTTAACCTGTGACACAGCCTGCCCCAGGCCGTCGTTGTCGATGACCTCAATGTCGTAGCCAATGGACGAGACATGCCCACATACTCTAGCCCGCTGCTTGAGTGCCTGCTGCCAGTAATGGTCATCAGCTTCCTCAGCGACATCGGGCGAAGAGACCGCTATACGCCTCTTTTGGGCCAGTCCCTCCTCGAGCTCGACAGGAAGCGTAGCCGGGCTTAGGATGCGATGCTCTGGAGTGGGGGATGGGGATGGGGATGGGGATCTCTGGGAAAGGGGGCGTTTGGCAAGCGTCATCTAAGATACTCAGGGCGGCCTGGGTATGGAGATCGGTGGCTAAGCTGCACGGGCAAACCGGCAGATGTTGACAATGGAGGCCTTACGGCGGCAACGGCGGTAGCGGGGACCTTGCTAGGGTTTCAAGCAAGGGAGTGTGTGTGTGTGGAGGGGGGCGGGGTGTTTGACGAAATGACGTGGGTACTGGAAATTTTACTACGCGGGAGTCAAACGCGGGAGTGAAATGTCGGGCTATTGGAAATTTTGATGATAGTGCATCGCACATGGTCCGGAGATAACAACCATGTGCTATGAAACAGAAAAACCCTCGAGGCGGGCAGATATTTTCTAGGGATGCAGGCGGAATTGGGAACAAGAAACATCGCATACGGTCCGGAGATAACAACTGTGTGTTATGAAACAGAAAAACCCTAGAGGCAGACAAATATTTTTGAGAGGGGGAGCCTCGTGGAGCCCAATGTACTGTGTGGATGTGTGAGCGACGGGTGCACCAGCATGGCACATTGTTAGTTTGAGTGAACCATGTCGTCATCCGACTTGTCTAATGTTCATAAATTTGGCGAAAAATGACGCGGGGGAGGGTCAGAACACAAACACACTTGCATGTTAACCAAATGTATGTATCAAAAGGGTGGTTTGATTTTCAAATACCAAATGCAACTTCGATGTCGGCACGAAGGGAATCTGAAGCTATGAATGCATACCCCCTCCCCCCCCAACCGAAGTTCACCTAGCAAAGTGCGAAGTAGCTAGCAGCCCCCCTCCTCCCTCGTGTCGGCACGAAAGGAATCCTATGCTATGAATGCATGCCCCCAACTGAGGTTCATTCACCTAGCAAAGTGCGAAGTAGC
>NC_041381.1:224642815-224683310 GCF_002162155.2 Triticum dicoccoides | reverse complement strand
AGTCAGCGGGCCCGAGAGGCATATATCTCACCAAGATGGATCGTAAAACGGACCGAGAATAATCCACCTTGGTCGTACAACCTCTCTCTTGTTGTTGGTCAAAGTGATGGTCGTCCATGCGACCCAAAGATGGCTAACTCGCCAATAATCACGCAATTAGCTAGTCCCCGAAGACAACCATTGCATGCGTGTGGCCCAAACATATGTATGGAGAGGTGTGTTTTTGAGTAACAATGGAACAACTCTGATGTGCCACCATGATTTCGAACTAGAAATCCCCACACTAAGTGAGGGTTAGGTTGATGATGAATGTGTATGTTACACCACACTTCAAGCCAACGACAGTGATTCATGCATGCATGCGTTTGGGAGTTGGAATCATCGCAAACGGAGGCCCACACAGCCCACAAGACACCAGGGCACGCCAGAGGCCCCTGGCGTGTGGTGGTGGGTTGTGCCCTCCTCGAACGTCGGTTGGAGCTCTACTTTGGGCAGAAGGAATATTATATCCAGAAAAAAATCGTGTTAAAATCTCAGCGCAATTGGAGTTAGGGATCTCCCAGAATATAAGAAATGGTTTTCGGCCAGATCAGGGGACGCGAAACAGAAGAAAACAGATAGGGAGATCCCATCTCGGAGGGGCTCCCGCCCCTCCGCCGCCATGGAGACCATGTACTACAGGGGAACTCTCCTCCCATCTAGGGGGAGGCCAAGGAAGAAGAAGAAGGAGGGGGGCTCTCTCCCCCTCTCACCTGGTGGCGCCGGAACACCGCCGGGGCTAGTATCGTGACGGTGATCTACATCAACAATCTTTCTACCGTCATCACCAACTCTCCCCCCTCTATGCAGCGGTGTTACACCTCTTATCCCCACTATAATCTCTACTTAAACATGGTGCTCAACTCCATATATTATTTTCCAATGATCTATGGTTATCCTATGATGTTTGAGTAGATCTGTTTTGTCCTGTGGGTTAATCGTGATCTTGCTTGGTATGATTTTATATTTTATTTATGGTGCTGTCCTACGGTGCCCTCCGTTCTCGCGCAAACATGATGCCCCCCCCCCCCACTGTAGGGTGTTGCAATATGTTCATGGTTCTCTTATGGTGGGTTGCGACAATGACAGAAGCTTAAACCCGAGTAAGTGGGGTATGACGTATGGGAGTAAAGAGGACTTGGTACTTAATCCTATGGTTGGGTTTCACCATCTTAATGATCTTTAGTAGTTGTGGATGCTTGCTAGAGTTCCAATCATAAGTGCATATGATCCAAGTAGAGAAAGTATGTTAGCTCATGCCTCTCCCTCATATAAAATTACAAGAATGACTACCGGTACTTGTTATCGATTGCCTAGGGACAAATAACTTTCTTGTTGACACAAACCCTTTTACTAAACACCTAAATTTTATTATCTTGCAAAGTACTTCTAGTTTCATTCTTGCAAAAGTAGTTCTAGCATCACTCCTACAAACTAGTTTCATACTTGTTTTCGGTAAAGCAGACGTCAAGTGTGCGTAGAGTTGTATCGGTGATCGATAGAACTTGAGAGAATATTTGTTCTACCTTTAGCTCCTCGTTGGGTTCGGCACTCTTATTTATCGAAAAATGGCTACAAACGATCCCCTATACTTGTGGGTTATCAACAACCCAACACTTTTACCTACTGTTTTTGTGTGTTCACATGTTTAAGCTATTGTAGTAATCATGTTTTATTGCTTTTGTTTCAATAAAGTGCCAAGTAAAGCCTTTGGGTTAGTGTGGATGATAGTTGACTTGAATCTGTGCAAAAACAGAAACTTTTGCGCCCAGCCCAGGAATTTTCAAAATTCACTAGAAGGTGCTTTTTGATCTGATTTTTTTACAGGTGATAGATATACAAATTCCTTACGTTGTCCTAATTTTTCAGAATTTTTGGAGTAGCAGAAGTATGGTTGGAGTACAGATTACTTCAGACTGTTTTGTTTCTGACAGATTCTGTTTTCAGTGCATACTTTGCTTCTTTCCTAGTTGAATTGAAAGTTGTCCAGATCGCATGCAACCATATTTCATAGCTGATTGGTTTTCAAGAATTAAAAGATCAATCTATTTTCTAGTTGAGTATTAAAATCAAGCTACGTACATGATAGCCAATGACATGAGTTCAGGTACGGCTAGAGGAGATATAGTCGGTTATTTCTTTGGAAGGACTCGACCACCAGAATTACACGCATACAAAGATATGTTTCTGCCAATGGAAGTCCTACCCTTAAAAACAACTGGCTGGGGTCCACCTGCCATGCAGAACCAAGGGCGTCAACTTCAATGAATGTCAAAGTCAGTTAGCTTTTCATTGTTGGTCATGTAAAGATTACGTGCTAGATAATAAGGCAAGTGATCTGTTTAAATACATATAGTAGAGTCCTCATGTTTTGAGATTTCTGTGGGTCACGTCAAATTAGAAGGTTTGGTTTGTTTGCTTAACAAGCAAATTTAGGAGGGTCAGCTGCTGATATAAAAAGCCTAGGTGTGCAATGTAATGGGGGGTTATTTTTTAGATGAATTAGACATGTGTGTGTTTTTCGGCCGCCGGCCATTATCGAGTTTTGAGATATCTTGTCAAAAGTCTCTACTGGCGTGTGAGTTCCTGCGACACGACGCGTAGGAGATTACAAGCTGAACCTATACAGTTCGTCCACGTTATTCCTTCAGATCGAGGGGTTGGCGTGTTGTTTTTGCGAGGTTTGTGAAAATCTTTGTAAACCCGCATCTAGTTCTTGCTGCGATGGAGTTTTATGCCGTGAAAGATCGGGCCAACAACGGATCGACCTTCGCCTCGAGGTTCGCTCCTCATCAATAATCATAGATAGCAACTTTGTTCTCATAATCAATTGGAACCTCTTCCAAAATAGTGGATTCATCAATAAATAAAGTCAGGACCTCTCCAAATCTACCCTGCGGTGTAACCCGCCGGATGTATGACCCAACTGAAGCGTGGTGATTCACTGGTGACCCACCCGGAGCTTGGTGATTCACAGGTAACCCGCCCGATCTTGGCGACTCATTAGTAACCCGGCGGGCGGGTCAGACGGACGACAAGGCCCAAAGCCTAGTAGGCCGGTTCATATGATGGTGGGCTGGCTTAAGAGGAAATGCATAAGGAATATTCTCCTACAAAGGAAGCAAGACTAGGACTTCACTTGTAATAGAGTAATCCTAATCCTACTAGGACTAGTCATGTAACCCGCCCCTTCAACTTATATAAGGAGGGGCAGGGCACCCCAAGAGAGACAGAAAATAATCGTTAAGGCTAGATACAACAAAGGGGAGCCGGCTCATGCGACGACTCCCTTATGAGCATAATGAGATCTAGCCACAAACAGCATGCAGGGCTATTACCGGATGATGTTTCCTGGGGCCCGAAGCTGCCTAAGTCCTTGTATTGTGTGTTGATCCGCCTTGCGTCTCTCTTCCTGACCAACCCCTCTCAAGCTACCACATAGATGTGTTGGCCTCACGACTAAGTCCTGACACTAAGGACATCTGCCGTGACAATCCATGATAGTTGGCACCCACCATGGGGCCTGCGCACGGTGGTGTTGAGTTTTTTGAGGAATCTCTCTCAGGGATCGAAAAGCTCGTGGTCAATTGGACGGAGAAGAGTTCAAGAGATTAGGGTTACATCGGGTGCGCCACTGCAAAATTGTTGAGTTGACAAGATCGACACGCGATCTAGTTGAAACCTAGATCGATTTTTCAAGAAGTTGCGCGTCAGCGAAACCGATTGGATTTCCATCGAGGAACGCCATGAGCCGGCGGAATAGCATCCGCCTGTGTTTAGCTAAAAGATCAAGAACGAAGTTATTTTTGTACGGCCCGGGGACTTGACATCGACATCATTTTCTGGCCTGTGCGTTTTCAGCAGGGTCAACAGAGACTCGCCGAGATTACGGAATCGCCGAGACCATCACCTGAAGCCAAATTGGTCTTCCTGTTGTCAATTCCAGTTGCTACATGCATACAAGTAATCTACCAAGAGACTTATTCAAAGAAGTATGGAAGGCAAGAGCTATCAGGTGGCACGGTCTTCACGTGAAGAAGAAAAAGAAAAAAAAAGGAGGTCACGATCTGGAAGGTACATGGTGGAAAGTCAAACAAAGAACAACTCAGACGAGGACCTCGCATCGAGCGAGCCGCTGCCTCTTGTGCCGCGCCTAGCTGCCGGACCGTGACCGCTTCCACTTCGCGTTGAGCCACTGCCGTTGCAGGCGTGCCTCGAGTGAGCCTCAAGCTGTCGTCCCTCGTGACGATCACCGCTTCAAGTCGTCGTCGCCCTCGAGGCGCCTAGCTGGGGGCCTCCTCGAGCCGTTGCAACTGCGACAGAGCCACCTCGCTCCGCCTTGCTGCAGACGCTCCTCCGCTGGCCTCTGCCTCGAGCCGCTGTCATAGGGTCGTCCTGGTTTCCGGGTCGCTGCTGCACCGGAGGGTCTGTTCCGAGCTCGACCTCAATTCACCACTCCACCATGGCTGGCTACATATCCAAGTTAACACCGTCACCTTGCTCCATCTCCGCAGAGTCGCAGGCCGCCGTCATCACCTCTGTGGCCGGCTCTGCCCACCGCCTCTGCCGGATGTCATCCCTACGGCCTTGCGTTGAGCCGCCGCCATTTTCGCCGGCCTTCTTTTTGTCTTGAGCTACCGAGCGTCGCGCCACGGCCTGCGGCCCGCCTCCTCCTCCGAGCTCGACCCGGACTGTCGTGCCCCCGGTGCTGCCTTGACCTCGCCATTGCATCTTCTGCCCCGCGCTGCCTGCTGAGCCGACGCTGGAGAGCCGCCCCGCATGGACCTCGTGTTGAGCCGCCGGCAGCTGCCGCCCACAAGCCGGCGCCTCTCCGCCTTTGCCTTTTCCTTAAGGTACACGGCTCGGACTCCTCCATCGTCCACGACTTCACCTCAAGGTGCCCGACTCACCGGAGTTCTCATCAGCCGCTGTTGTTGCCTTGCCTCCGGCTCAAGCTACCGTGGCCCACGCCTGCGAGCCGCCGTTGTGCCTTGCCTTTGTATACCGCTGCTCGGCCTCCCCTCGCCAGCGCGCTGCATCCACTATGGCTTGCCTTGAGCCGCTGCCTACAAGCTGTCCTACGCCGAGTCGCCGTTGCCTCGTCGACCTACCAACACATGACCACCTGTCGAGTCGCCACTGTCGGAAAGAAGACTGGGAGGGAGTTGGCTTTTGTCTCGTATCCAAAGGAAAGAAATCCTAGTTTATGTGTTTACAGAAGAATACAAGAGACCTCGGTCAGGCAACGTTAGTAATAAGCCCATAAGCAGCAATTAATAGAAGGTTACTTCTAATACAAATGGTGGGAGTCAGGGATCACCTGGCAGTGGCAAATGAGATCAAGCAAGGTGCTGAAGTTCACCACATGCATCTGAGAAAAGCTTGGATTCAGTAGCATCAGGCTACAAGTGTGTGGAGGTCAAGAAAAAATTGTCTGGGTCAAATACTAGTGGAAGCGTGGGGCACATCATCAAGTACTAGTACACATGTACTGACTGATTTTGGAGAAGTCTGCTTACGTGAAGGTTACTGGTAGTTTGGATTTTGTTCAGCCAGTACTGCTGGTTGATCAAATAGTAAAACCAGTCGCATCAGTCAAAGAGCAAGCACGTGGCCATCAATTTGTGCTATTTAATACTAATGGTCGCACGCATGTCAGACGAGTTGTGGTGGCCGCTTTACCCGTCGAAAAACAATCTGTCAAGTCAGATTCCCACGCAGTACCAACTTCATTGTTATACGCTTACAGACATTTTGATGGACAATGCATCACATGGAAATCATCTGTCGTCCAAATATATCAGGTGATATTTGTCTAATTTATTTTTATTGGTACTTATTAATTCTTATGAGAACAAATACTCTGTCCTACAGTGTTGTTATACGCATGACAATTATTCACTATAAAGGTGACTTCAAGACCCCGAGTACGGAGTGCGAGCCGGTGACATCCGCATTGCTGTCTGCGCGTATTATGTTGCCCGACGATACGCATGCAAGTCGCCGCCCCCGCCGTTCGGTTTATGTCAACATGAGGTCGACTCATCCATCTGCGCCTGCGACCGACTTGTGTGTCCGCGCCTGCTCACAAATGTTGCGGCCGCACCCGGCTCTCTTGTCTGCGTCGGCTTACAATACCGCAACCGACTCTCTTGTCCATGCTGGCTTACAATACCACGACCGACTCTCTCATCCGCACGGGCTTACAACGTCGCGCCTGACTCGCCCATGGTTGACTTCAGCTTCACCATTGTGATGATCAACTCCACGACGGATAACTATAGGCCTGACGTATCAGGTGAAATCCATTCAGTATATTTTTATATTACATATTGCTTTCTTTAAAAGAGCAATTACTCTGGCTTGCAAGTTCTCCAATGCAGGACAAGTTGCCTACTGCAAAAGGGATTATTATATCACTGAGCTGTTGAAGGACTCATACTATTTTATATCACGGTCAAGTATGGAGAGTCTCAAGCCAGCTCCTCGAGTCTTCTTGAGACTCGGGGGCTACAATGACATAACTCAGCATAATTGGCCGGTTTCAGTGAATTTCAAGAACTCTAGGTCATTGGAGGGAAAGATAACCCAGTCCCGGAGGCTGCTGTTATATTGATGAATTTTAAAAGCCGTCAGAAAATTTTCGGCTCAAAATGAAGATTCCGGTTCAAAATCCGGCTCAAGAGACATCTCTCTCCCATAAAACTTTGAAGCTCTCAATATCCGGTTTAAAATCCCGACTCAAGAAGAATTTATCTCTTGCAAAAAGTTAAAGGTTGCCGAAGAGGACCTGCTACCATGATGCGCGGTTCAAACATGGGTATCCTGCCTTACCGGCTTATCACGTTATGGTCACTTGGGGGGGTTCCTGCTCGTATTCGAAGCATAGCGTTACTACCCTCTTGACCGAATATGTCACTTGGGGGCTTCCTGCTCATATTTGAAGCATAGCTGTGAATATCCCTCTTGATTGGCTCAACACCACACTTCCAATGGTTACTTGGAGGCTTCCCGCTCATCGAGCATAGCTGTGAATATCCCTCTTGATCGGCTCAACACCACACTCGTAAGTATGTCACTTGGGGGCTTCCTGTTCAAACATAGGCGTATTCGACCAAAGAGAACATAGCGTGACTACCCTCTTGACCAGGTTATCTTGTTCAACCATAGGCGTATTCGACCAAAGAGAACATAACCTTTTCGGGTCACCCTACCTGTAGTCAACTGCTTCAACTCCATCGGGTAATCCTGATTAACCCGCAAAACTCTTAAAGATCAATCTTTTGTGGTGTATTTGACCAAAGATCCTGAGCTTGTTAAGGTTCAGATGGCGGTTTGTCATGTGAGAGCACCGCTTACAAATAGTCAGGATAGATCCAGGCTTCATAAGCCGCCTTTCTTGAAACTTGGATAAATCGGCCCGTGATGTATGTTGTTACTCTGACCCTGCATACTCCTGATAAGTCTATCTTTAAAGCAAGACCTGACTTTATCCGGGTTCAAATGTCAATTGGGTACTGTGAGTTAGGCTCACGGAAAGCACGTACCTTCCAGTGGCTCAGGCTAGTTTCATCGAAGAAGACATTTTGGCTTGGCAGCCTGCAAAAGCCTCGAATTTTTTGTTTTCTTATTTCTTTTCTTTATATGATCTCTTTTTTGCCATCTGGTTTTTACAATCGGGCCAGGCTGCCCTACTTATGGCTCTTGGAAGGATCTTTTGGGTTTCTACAACCCGCCAGGATGGCAGACTCTAAGTCGCCAGAGGATAATAATCTTATGTTTTAGAGTCATCGCTCTAAAAACTTTAGCTGCGTGGAGCCGATAAGCCAGCAATCTAAACATACACCACAGGAACCGGTTTTCAAACCAGGTTATATTATTCAAATCGTT
Organism: Triticum dicoccoides; assembly: GCF_002162155.2. Taxonomy (NCBI): domain Eukaryota; kingdom Viridiplantae; phylum Streptophyta; class Magnoliopsida; order Poales; family Poaceae; genus Triticum; species Triticum dicoccoides. Next base: position 224,675,381 of record NC_041381.1, on the reverse strand, counting down.
AATAGCCAACATGGCTGGATTTTTATTATGGTTATCAATAACCAACATTATGATTGAGGTTTTCAAAGTCGCTTTAGCGCAATGGCTATTATTTTATCAATGGATATAATTTATTCTACAATGGAAGGAATAGTCCCGAGTCGCTGCAGGCTTACGACCCGGCACTTGGGGGCTACATTATTGAAGTTGAGATTATATCAAATATGCAAGTCCCATGTCACTGCCACCATGCACCATGGCACTTGGGGGCTAATGCAAAGTCACTTTTACTGGCCTTATTGAAGACCCGACTCATCACATTATAATGAGCCGGCCCTTGGGGGCTACCAATCGCTCCTGTTAAAAATTCAAGATACACAAGTTAAATCCATTGTATTGAAGGGTCCATTGCTTAGATGGTAAAGCACAAGGCTCTTAACCTTGTGGACGTGGGTTCAAGCCATGCGATGGAGGCCACATCATATGATGATAATTTCAAATTAAATATATATAAAGTCCCGGCTCAGTATTATCTTACTGAGCTGGCCCTTGGAGGCTACACATTGCTGTTCAAAGTCTACATGATCATATCTACAATGTCCCTGCTCATTATTGCATAATGACCCGGCCCTTGGGGGCTACACTGGTTGAAGTTTTTATGAGCATCAGGCAATTACAAGTCCCAGGTTGCTGCAAGCATGACAACCCGGCACTTGGGGGCTACATATATGGAGTATTCAGTTTTTACTAGTGACTGGGATGAACAACATGGATTTCTTCAAAGTGGCAGTATTTATATTGAAGCAAGTCTTAAGTCATCACTTTGTTTTGCTCAAGACTTGGGGGGCTACAGGTAATATGGATATAAGGGAGAAAAATCTTCAAATTTTTAGTTTTGAGTAAACTAGATTGACCCGGTGTCTGCAACAATTATGACCCGGCATAAGCAACAATTATGACCCGGTGCCATCAATATTTACAAACTGGCAGTTTTGGCAATGATAAACCGGCAAGTTCTACATCTTCAAGCCAGCTGAATATCAGATGAGTATTTCAAGACCAATATTTTTTAAGTCGGCGCTTTGGAAGCCGACTCAAGTGGATTATTCTTCACAATATTTCTTTATGAGAAACCAACGTCCGCAAATTGAGTATGAAGCTGGATTATTGACCCGGATTTTTTAGAAGAAGGAAATGACAATTGGACTAAGGATGATCAGGTCCCGACACAGGAGAATATTTAACCCGGAGCACAACCTGTCAAATTTGTTCTTGGGTTATTTTGCAGGATCAGTTTAACATGGATAAATCCAAATTAAACTAGGGGCTAATGTCGGGGATATACCCCGCGGTGTAACCCGCCGGATGTATGACCCGGCTGGAGTGTGGTGATTCACTAGCGACCTGCCCGGAGCTTGGCGATTCACAGGTAACCCGCCCGATCTTGGCGACTCATTAGTAACCCGGCGGGCGGGTCAGATGGACGACAAGGCCCAAAGCCTAGTAGGCCGGTTCATATGATGGTGGGCTGGCTTAAGAGGAAATGCATAAGGAATATTCTCCTACAAAGGAAGCAAGACTAGGATTCCACTTGTAATAGAGTAATCCTAATCCTACTAGGACTAGTCATGTAACCCGCCCCTTCAACTCATATAAGGAGGGGCAGGGCACCCCAAGAGAGACAGAAAATAATCGTTAAGGCTAGATACAACAAAGGGGAGCCGGCTTATGCGACGACTCCCTTATGAGCATAATGAGACCTAGCCACAAACAGCATGTAGGTCTATTACCGGATGATGTTTCCCGGGGCCCGAAGCTGCCTAAGTCCATGTCTTGTGTGTTGATCCGCCTTGCGTCTCTCTTCCCGACCAACCCCTCTCAAGCTACCACATAGATGCGTTGGCCTCACGACTAAGTCCTGACACTAAGGACATCTGCCGTGACAATTCCATGATAGTTATTATTATTCTTTATAGCATACATGTCATCACAATAATCATCATAGATAGCAACTTTGTTCTCATAATAAATTGGAACCTCTTCCAAAATAGTGGATTCATCACTAAATAAAGTCACGGCCTCTCCAAATCTACTTTCATAAATATAATCATCATAAATAGGAGGCATGCTATCATCATAATAAATTTTCTCATCAAAACTTGGGGGACAAAAAAAATCATCTTCATCAAACATAGCATCCCCAAGCTTATGGCTCTGCATATCATTAGCATCATGGATATTCAAAGAATTCACACTAACAACATTGCAATCATGCTCATCATTCAAAAATTTAGTGCCAAACATTTCATAGATTTCTTCTTCTAACACTTGAGCACAATTTTCCTTTCCATCATTTTCACGAAAGATATTAAAAAGATGAAGCATATGAGGAAACCTCAATTCCATTTTTTGTAGTTTTCTTTTATAGACTAAACTAGTGATAAAACAAGAAACTAAAAGATTCAACTGCAAGACCTAAAGATATACCTTCAAGCACTAACCTCCCCGGCAACGGCCCCGGAAAAGAGCTTGATGTCTACTACACATCTTTATCCTGGGAGACATTGTTGGGCATCCAAGTACAGAATTTTGTAGGATAGTGGCACATTTCCCTCAAGTGGATGACCTAAGGTTTATCAATCCGTTGGAGGCGTAGGATGAAGATGGTCTCTCTCAAACAACCCTGCAACCAAATAACAAAGAGTTTCTTGTGTCCCCAACACACCCAATACAATGGTAAATTGTATTGGTGCACTAGTTTGGCGAAGAGATGGTGATACAAGTGTAATATGGATGGTAGATATAGGTTTTTGTAATCTGAAAATATAAAAATAGCAAGGTAGCAAGTAACAAAAGTGAGTGAAAATGGTATTATAATGCTTCGAAACAAGGTCTAGGGTTCATACTTTCACTAGTGCAAGTTCTCTCAACAATGATAACATAATTGGATCACATAACAATCCCTCGACGTGCAACAAAGAATCACTCCAAAGTTTCTATCAGAGAATGTAGGACAAAAATGTGCATCAACCCCTATGCATAGATTACACCAATGTCACCTCAGGAATGCACGAGTTGAGTGCCAAAACATACATCAAGTGAATCAATAGAACATCCCGTTGTCACCACAAATATTCCATCGCAAGACATACATCAAGTGTTCTCAAATCCAATACTCAATCCAACATAACGAAACCTCAAAGGGCAAGACTCAATTCATCACAAGAAGGTAGAGGGGGAGAAACACCATATGATCCAACTATAGTAACAAAGCTTGCGGTACATCAAGATCGTGCCAAATCAAGAACACGGGAGAGAGAGAGATCAAACACATAGCTACTGGTACATACCCTCATCCCCGAGGGTGAACTACTCCCTCCTCGTCATGGAGAGCGCTGGGATGATGAAGATGGCCACCGGTGATGGTTTCCCCCTCTGGTAGGGTGCCAGAACGGGCTCCCAATTGGTTTTTCGTGGCTATAGAGACTTGCGGCGGCGGAACTCCCGATCCAGGTTTATTTCTGGGGATTTCTATATTTATAGGAATTTTTGGCGTCGGGAACAAGTCAGTGGGGGCCATGAGGCAATGGCAAGGCAGGGGCGCGCCCTAGGGTGGGGGGGGCGCCCTCCACCCTTGTGGATGCCTCATGGCTCCTCTGGTCCATCTCCGATACTCCATGGGCTTCTTTTGGTCCATAAAAAATCATCGTAAAGTTTTAGCTCATTTGGATTCCGTTTGGTATTCCTTTTCTGTAAAACTCAAAAACAAGGAAAAACAAAAAACTGGCACTGGGCTCTAGGTTAATAGGTTAGTCCCAAAAATCATACTAGAGCAACAAGTAAAGATGTATAAAATAGCATATAAATGCATATAAAACATCCAAGATGGATGATATAATAGCATGGAATAATAAAAAATTATAGATACGTTGGAGACGTATCACCGGTCCACCACATATCAAATTATCAAAGTAACGAACATGAATCATATGAGCATGATGAAAACTAACTTGATGATAATTCCGATGTGTCCTCGGAAGCGCTTTGCTTTATATAAGAGTTCATCCAGGCTTATCCTTTGTGTCGGAGTAATGGGCCACGGGTAGGCTCACCCGAGTCCCTAGATTTATCAAGACTTTGGGCCAGCTCCGCCTAGCTGAGCCCCAAGCCGAAACTCTACCCTCTGGGGCCGGCTGGCTCAGCGGCCGGCTCCACAGGGCGGGTGACCCAAGACTACGGCGCTCCAAGTGGCCGGCTCCTGACGGCCGCCTTCCAGAGAGGGCGGCAACGGGCAGGCGGCCACCTCACAACTACGGGCAGCCAAGCTCCCTTCAAGGGTACAAGACAAGGTATGGCTACAGTGAAGCACGTCGCCTCCCACGCTTGAGACGGGCGTGGCTACAGTGCTCCATACAGACGGAGATCCCCGCACGACGGAGCACTGTGTCGTATCTCCCCTGACGTTGCTCCGGGCAGGCAGAGTCCTGTTCCCCATGATGGCCTGTCGGTACGGCCCGCAGGAGGCGGGCCCTATCTGGCAGCGACCCCGAGGAAGGCAGCGGAAGCTCAACCGAGCGGATACAAGAGGGGCCGGCCTCCAGCAGGCGGCCGTCCCTTATCCCAAGACATGCATGCCATTAAGCTGATGAGACCAGGTGTGGCTACAATGATCTCCCGCCAGGCGGCGGGACTGTAGCCACGCATAGATAACCAAGCTCTCGTCACCAACGACACGGCTACAGTAAGCAGCCACCAACCAGTCGGCGGGGCCCGCCAGGCGATGGGCACCAGCGGTCAGCGGAGAAGCCGGAGGCTGGAGACGCTGACAGCCGGGCCCAGCAGCCGGCCAGATTACCATTGTACCCCTGGGGGGTAGGCCTATATAAACCCCCCAGGCCACCCATGCAAAGGGTTCGGCCCCATTAGAACTAGCCACCCAGTAGAGCAGGAAGAGAGCTGAGCCTTGCCTCCTACTGCCTCTAGCATACAGCTCAAGGAGCACCATTGTATCACTTGTGCCTTGGTGATCATGCGGAGACCCCGCAGAGCAGGACTAGGGGTGTTATCTCCTAGGAGATCCCCGAACCTGGGTAAAGTACGCCGGCGTTCGTGTCTACGCCTTATCCCGCTTCCAGGCACCGGCGACGTTCTACTCGCTCCCACCATGATAAGCCATCCATTGGCATATGTCGCACCCAACCCCCGACATTTGGCGCCCACCATGGGGCGAGGTGCACCATCTCCCAGAGATCTGCTCTGGATGGAAACCCTGTTCCTTCCTGGCGAGCGAAGCTAGCCCAGCACGCCCGACGGCGTCAGCCCCGACGCGCTGCATGGCACGGAGATCGCCTGCCCGGCGAGTTGCCTCGCTGACCTCATCGGCGAGATCGACCTCTCTGACGAGCCGGCCTCCAACGCGGGCATAGGCTGCCCCGAGAGCCACCTCGTCAGCCTCCTCGACCAGCTTCATGTCACCAGCGAGCCCGCTGTGGACGTGGAGTCCGTTGGCTCGACAGATCCGATGATTCGTCGACTCCGACACGGCGTCGCTCGACGCATTTCCCACCGACGTGGTGGTCTACAATGAGCCGCCTCCTCGCGAGTACAGCGGCGGGGGCACCATCACACAGGTTCTCGTCATCAACAGTGAGGAGCACTCGGACGGGCGTGCTCAAGATCCCCTCGAGGCCACCCTGCGCGACCTCACGACGCCCATTCCCGAGGACGTGGATGCTGAGGTGCTGGAGGCACGCCGCCTTCAGCTCGTCGAGAGCGATGGCCGCTTGCCAGCATGCGTCGGCTATCATACGCCTATCGACGCGAGATGGATCGGGCCGTAGGCGGCACGCCGGCTCCAGGCGGGCCTAGCCGCCACGGCACCGTTCGGCAACATGGCGCGACCATCGCCACCATGTTCGGGGCGGAGCGCCCCGTCTACGCCACACCTGCAGAAAACATCCGGGCCGCCCAGGCGGTGACAGATGAGCTGAACAAGTACAACGGCGACGAACTCCGCCACATGACAGAACGAGTCCAGCAGCTCCTGGATGCGGCGGCCGCGCAGCATGAGGCTGCCTGCCGCGCTGAAGACCCAGCCGGGCGAAACAATGAGCCGCCCCCATGCCGAGACCATGGGGCAACCTCCCGGACACCGACTGGCGGCGCCCGCGGAGGAAAGGGCAATGAGCCGGCTACTAGCCGCAGTCGGACGCGCATCTCCATCGAGCGGGACGAGGAAGGCCGCCCTCATGCAGTAGAGCAGCGAGGCGACCTGCCGCCTTCCCCGCCTCGTGGAGAGAGATACCCCAGTCCGCCTCCTGTCACGCACCCGACTCTCGGCGACCGCCTTGGCCGCCGAGAGGGAGTCGGAGAGAACGATGCTCGCCACCGGATCGACTGTCTTAACCGATCCCTGGCACTCGAAGAAGAAGATGCACTGGGCCCGCCTTGCTTCAGCCCCCGAATCCGTGATGAGCCCTTCCCCAAAGGGTTCACCCTCCCACGCGACACACCCAAATACACCGGCTCCGTGAAGCTGGAGGACTGGCTGGTCGACTACTCCACAGTCGTCAGCATAGCGAACGGCAACAAGCGCGTTGCCGTGAAATACGTCCCGCTCATGCTTCAAGGCACTGCTCAGACGTGGCTAAACAGCCTGAAGCCCCGCAACATCAACAGCTGGGTTGATTTCACCGAGGTCTTCATCCACAACTTCACCAGCACTTACAAGTGGGCCCCCAAGCCCCAACAGCTCTCCTTATGCGTCCAAGGGCCCACGGAGTCAACTCGTGACTACCTCACACGCTGGACTGAGCTGCGCAATTCCTGCGAGGGCGTGCACGAGGTGCAGGCAATCGAGTACTTTACCGCCGGGTGCCGAGAGGGCACCCTCCTCAAGCATCGACTCCTCTGTGACGAGCCCGAGACCCTTGATGAGCTGCTGGTCATCGCCGACAAGCACGCCACGGCCGACTCCTCCATGAAGGCAGAAATCCTGGTTGACGCATCCGGAAAGGTGGCTCCCCAGGCACCTCGGACTCCGGTTGGTGACACCAGTCGGCGACAGCAGCCAGGAGATAACAAGCAAAAGGCCACTCAGCCAGCTTCCACTAGCCGGCAGGTGACGACGGTCAAGGATCAGCAGCCAGAAGAGCAGCCAACCCCCAAGCGGCAGAAGGGCGGCAAGTCCAATTGGTTGCCCGCTTTCTCTTACGAGCAGACCCTAGACGCGCCCTGCAAATTCCATAGCGGCGCAAAGCCCTCCAATCACACCACTCGGAAGTGTCACTGGCTCACCAGAATTGCCAAGGGAGATGGACTCCTGCCTCCTCCGCCTGCCGGACCGCCGCCTCCTCAGCCCCAGCAGCCGGCGGCCCGGCCAGTCGGCGCCATCCAAGATGAGTACCCAGAGGAACACGGAGCTTATGTTGTGTTCACCAGCATGGCTGACGATAGATGCAGCAGACGACAACAACAACAAGAAGTGCAAGTAGTGGCCTCCAGTACCCCAGAGTTCATGCATTGGTCCGAAAAGCCTATCAGTTGGAGCAGGGCCGACCACCCGGAAGTGATGCCTTCCCCTGGTTCGTACGCCCTGGTCCTAGAAGCGAGCCTTGCAACGGAGAGGCGAGCATCCCGTTTCTCCAGAGTCTTGATAGATGGCGGCAACAGCATCAACATCCTGTATCGTGCTACGATGGAGAAGTTGGGAATCAAGCAGAAGTAGCTCGTCCCCAATCGGACTGTATTCCATGGCATAATCCCTGGCCTTTCTTGCTCACCAATCGGCAAGATCCAGATTGATGTCCTCTTCAGGAACAAGAATCACTTTCGCCGAAAGCCAGTTTGGTTTGAAGTGGTGGACCTCCAGAGCCCCTATCATGCATTGCTAGGCTGGCCTGCTCTAGCCAAATTCATGGCGGTCCCCCACTACGCCTACCTCAAGATGAAGATGCCGAGTACCAAGGGAATCCTGACGGTAGTCGGAGACTACAAGAAGTCGATCGCTTGCACTTCAGATAGCAGCCGGTTGGCCGAGTCCCTCGTGATTGCAGCCGAAAAGCAGCTCCTTGACCGAGTGGTGGCGTTGGCAGGCAAGAAGCCGGAAATGCCATCCACACCCCAGGAGTCAGAAGCTGAGGGCTCGTTCAAGCCGGCCAAAGAAACAAAGAAAATACCCTTGGACCCAGAGCACCCGGAGAGGCACGCTGTCATAGGCACAGGCCTTGACAGCAAATAGGAAGGCGAGCTCGTCGATTTCCTCCGTGAGAATCGGGACATCTTCGCATGGTCCCTCAAGGACATGCCGGGTGTTCCCACGGATTTCACCGAGCACAAACTACACGTCCGACCTGACGTCAAGCCAGTCAGGCAACCCTTCCGCTGTTTGTCAGAAGAGAAGAGAAGAGTTGTTGGGGGAAGAGATAGCCTGACTCCTAGCAGCCGGATTTATCATGGAAATATTCTTTCCAGAGTGGCTGGCCAATCCAGTTTTAGTATTGAAGAAGAACAAGCAGTGGCGCATGTGCATTGACTACACTAGCCTCAACAAGGCTTGCCCCAAGGATCCCTTTGCTCTGCCAAGGATTGATCAAGTGATAGACTCCACAGCCGGATGCGAGCTGTTGAGTTTCTTGGATGCATACTCAGGTTATCACCAGATAAAGCTGAACCCGGCCGACAGGCTGAAGACCGCCTTCATCACGCCGTCTGGAGCCTTTTGCTACCTGACCATGATGTTCGGCTTGAGAAATGCCGGTGCCACATTTCAGCGTTGCATGCAAAAGTGCCTCCTCAAGCAACTCGGCAGAAATGCCCATGTATATGTGGATGATGTGGTGGTGAAGACGGAGAAGCGCGGCACTCTGTTAGAGGACCACAAGGAGACCTTTGAAAACCTGCGTCGATTCCAGATTAAGCTCAACCCGGAGAAATGTGTCTTTGGAGTACCAGCCGGCCAGCTTCTTGGTTTCCTGGTCTCAGAGCGCGGCATAGAGTGCAATCCTGTGAAGATCAAGGCAATTGAGATGATGAAGGTGCCCACCCGACTGCTGGACGTGCAGAAATTCACTGGCTGCCTGGCGTCAGTCAGCCGTTTCATCAGCCGGCTAGGCGAGAAGGCCCTTCCCCTGTACCAACTCATGGAGAAGACCACCTTTTTCGAATGGAACGACAAGGCGAACGAAGCATTTCTCCAACTCAAAAAGATGTTGGCAACCCCGCCTATCCTGGCAGCACCAACTGAGAAGGAGCCCATGCTCCTCTACATTGCAGCCACCAGTCGGGTTGTCAGCATAGTCATGGTAGTAGAGCGCAAGGAGAAGGACAAAGCATTGTCGGTCCAGAGACCGGTGTATTACTTGAGTGAAGTATTGTCTGCCTCCAAGCAAAACTACCCCCACTACCAGAAGATGTGTTACGGCGTGCATTTTGCCGCCAAGAAACTGAAGCCTTACTTCCAAGAGCACCCCATAACTGTCGTCTGCACAGCCCCGCTTGCTGAGATCATTGGAAGCCGGGATGCTTCAGGCCGAGTGGCCAAATGGGCTATTGATCTGGCCCCTTACACCATCTATTACCAGCCTCGCACCGCCATCAAATCACAAGTGTTGGACGACTTCCTCATCGACTGGGCCGAAACCCAATATTTGCCGCCTGCGCCAGACTCCACCCATTGGCGGATGCATTTTGATGGTTCAAAAATGCGCACTGGCCTGGGAGCCGGCGTTGTCCTCACCTCTCCCAAGGGCGACAAGCTTAAATACGTACTGCAAGTCCACTTTGCCGCCTCCAACAACGTAGCAGAATATGAGGCACTCATACACGGGCTCCGGCTTGCCAAGAAATTCGGCATTCGCTGGATCCTGTGTTATGGTGACTCTGACTTGGTGGTCCAGCAATCTTCGGGCGAGTGGGACACCAAGGATGCAAACATGGCGAGCTACCGCTTCCTGGTGCAGCAACTCAGCGGATACTTTGATGGATGTGAGTTCCTTCTGTGCCAAGGAATGACAACGAGCAAGCAGATGCCTTGGCACGGATCGGTTCCACCCGACAAGCAATACCGGCCGGCGTCGCCCTACGCCATCTTCTGAAGCCGTCTGTCAAGCCGCCTCCTGGTTCAGACTCCATCTTTGTGCCACCCCCCCCGGAAGCAGTCGGATCCGACTTGGTGGCTCCAGAGGCCAGCACGGGGGTTTTGACAGGTGGCCCGGGGGCTGCTACAGCCAATACCAACCCGGGGACTTCATATGCCGGCCGGGGACTTCGGAGCCCGGCCCAGGGACTTCACCAGTTGGCCCGGGGACTTCTTCAGCACAGCAGGCGGAAGAGGCCGCCGGTCCGCCGCCTTCCGGCCTAACCGCCCTCATATAAATCGCAGAAGTTGCAGTTGAAGAAATTGCGGCGCCCTCATGGGCCCAGCCGATCCTCAAGTTCCTGGTGAACAAGGAGCTGCCAACCGATGAAATCTTAGCCCGACAAGTACAGAGGCGAGCTGCGGCTTATACCATAGTCAACAAAGAGCTGGTGCGAAGAAGCGTTACAGGAGTTTATCAGCGCTGTGTGGAGTCGGACCAAGGCCAAGCAATACTCAGAGATATCCATCAGGGCGAGTGTGGCCACCACGCGGCTTCGAGAGCCCTGGTGGCCAAAGCTTTCCGCCATGGGTTCTTCTGGCCCACTGCCCTGGAAGAGGCCAAGGAGCTAGTTCAGAAGTGTCAAGGGTGCCAGAGGTTCCGCTCCAAGCCACACCTGCCGGCTTCTGCACTCAAGACCATTCCCATAGCCTGGCCCTTTGCCGTGTGGGGATTGGATATGGTGGGACCATTCAAGACGGCCCACGGTGGCATGACTCACTTGCTGGTTGCGGTGGACAAGTTTACCAAGTGGATAGAGGCAAAACCAATCAAGAAGCTGAATGGGCCGACTGCCGTGACCTTCATCGCCGACATCACCACGTGGTATGGCATCCCGCACAGTATCATCACCAACAACGGCACCAACTTTGCCAAGGGAGCCTTGGTCCGTTTTTGTGCAACACAGGGCATCCGCCTGGACTTAGCGTCCGTTGCCCACCCCCAGTCAAACGGCCAGGTGGAATGCGCAAACGGCCTCATTTTGTCTGGTCTCAAGCCCCGACTGGTCGAGCCTCTGGAGCGTTCGGCCGGCTGCTGGCTCGATGAGCTGCCGGCCGTCCTCTGGAGCTTGCGCACAACTCCAAACAAATCAACAGGCTTCACGCCTTTCTTCCTCGTCTACGGTGCCGAAGCCGTCATCCCGACGGATATTGAATTTGACTCCCCAAGAGTCACCATGTACACCAAGGCGGACGCCAAGGAGGCACGAGAAGACGGCGTCGATTTGCTGGAGGAAGGCCGGCTATTGGCACTCAGCGTGTCGGCCATCTACCAGCAAAGTCTGCGCCGATACTACAACCGCAAGGTGAAGCCAAGGGCCTTCCTGGAGGGAGACCTTGTGCTCCGGTTGATCCAGCGAACAGCCGGACAACACAAGCTCTCGGCACCTTGGGAAGGCCCTTTTATCATCAGTAAGGTGTTGGGCAACGATGCCTACTATCTGATCGATGCCTAGAAGCCCAGAGCGCGCAAGAGAGATGATTCAGGCAAAGCAACGGAGAGGCCATGGAACGCAAACCTCCTCCGAAGGTTTTACAGTTGAAAGCAGTATGTATCATGCTACATTTTGTACTATGTATAAAGACTCCGGGTCCCCCGAGAAGAGCTCAGGGACTGCCCTCTTTTTTATCTATATGATAAGTATCATGCCTATGAGAATGTATACTCCATTTTTCTTCCGCCTGGCACCGGGTTCGACCAATCGGCCTGAAGCCTCGCCGCCTTCTACAATATGCCGCCTCCTACAGCCGGACAAGTAGTGTGCCGGCACCAAAGCCTCCTTTGTCAGAAGCCATAGCTCGCAGAGCGACTGCATGGCGGGCAAAGGTGGCAAAGAAGTGCCCCACACGAAAAAACGACTAAGAAAGAAGGCGCATATAGTAGAAGGCGGCATCGCGCCTAGTCGTCTGGCCGCTACGGCCGGCCTCCACTGTACCACCCAAAGCTCCGAATGGTTAAAACCTAGCCTCCCTCACAAACGACTAGAGTGCTCGAACCAGCCACGGTCCGCAGAGCGGCCGCCTGGCTGGTGAAAGCAAATCCAAAGGGTCGGCGGCAAGGGAAAAAACCAAGGAGAAAAAGGGAAGAAGAGTGGAGGTCGGCACAGCAAGCATAAGTAATGATAAAATATTTTTACATGGGTAAAGGCCTCTGGCCAGCATTCAAACATAGTTTGATATACACCCCGAGGGTGGAATTGTGCAAATTTAACCAAAATGTTCAGAGTAGCAAGCAGAAAACAGATAAAATCCTAAGGCGCAGCAGAGGACTCCGGCTGGGCGGTGCCGGTTGGCGCGGCAGAAAGCTCTGGCTGGCCGGTGCCGGATGGCGTGGCCAAGGCTCCGGCTGAAGGCTCCGTCTGGGCGGAGGGATCGCCGGCAGCAGGCGGAACGTTGGAGTGCTGTAGGATAGAGTCGGTAGCGTCCGTCGGAGGAACGGGCGGCAGGTCTGCCCCCACTTGAACGCCTTCAGTAGCGGGCGGCGCCTCGGTGCGTGGCTCGTTGCTTGAGGCCCGGTCAGGTCGCTCTCGTCTTCCTCCTCCTCCTCCTCCTCCTCCTCCTCTTCTTCCTCCCCGTCCTCTCCCTCGTCGCTGGAGTCGATGACCTCAGTGGAGTCTTCGCTGTCCTCCGGGTTCAGCCCGAGCCACTCGTGCGGAGCCTCGCCGCCTTCCTCGACCACCTCCGGCACAAAGACACTGGTGTCGGTGAAGTCGGCGATCGCCACTGCCCTGCTGACAAGCTCAGCTTCCACCGCCGCCAGCTCCTCCTGCGCCTCCAGTCGGAACGTGGCTAACTGGGCTAGATCTAGCCCAGGGTACCACGCCTTGACAAATTCCAAGGCCCGGCGCGCTCCTGCCCGGGCTGCTGAGCCCTTCCAGGCCTCTAGGCGGCCGACCGCCACCTCCACCCAGTCGGCAGTCCGACTTGGGGTGCATGGGGCCGGCAAGCCTGGCCAGAGGGCGGAGACCGCCTGGGCTCCAATACGCTGCAGGCGGCGCAGCAAGCGGTGAGCAGGGCGAAGCCGCGTATGAATGTTGAGGACCTGTTCACCAAGGGTCCGGGGGGCATCAGCGGCGATCTGCGCGCCCTCTGCCCTTCGCTCCTCGCGTTGGGCCTCGATCATCTGGGTAGCGGCTACAGAATGGCCCGGGAAGAAGTATGTCCGGGCAGAAGAAGAAAAAGGCCAAGGCTGTAAGAAAGGGCTGATAACTCAAAGCAAGAAACTAAGAGAGTAGGGCTTACCGTCGACCAAGTCTTCAATGCTGCTGAAGCAGGCGGTCACCCGGGCCTCCTTGTTGGCCCAGGCAAAGCGCTCGAGCTCAAACTCGGCAAGGAGGCTGGTCTCCGCCGCCTCCGCCTTCAGCTGGGCCACCTTGAGGTTTTCCGCCTGTTCGGCAAGTTGGGCGGCCAGGCGGTCCCGCTCCTCCGCCAGCTTGCTGCACTCCGCCTCCTTGCCGTGCAGGGTGGTCTTGGCTTCGCCCAGCTGCTGCTGCAGGTCGGCATTGGCCTCTGAAGAAAGAAAGAAAAGAAGAAGACATCAGTCAAGCAAAAAAGACAAAGAAAAGAACAACTGAGGAGATTCGGCCCGACTGCTCAGCAGTCGGCCCGACCTCGGGGACTACAGCCCGCGGGCGCGCCAGCGCGCCCCCGCGAGAAGGAAGTAGTCAACAAAGAAAAGAACAACTAAGGAGATTCGGCCCGACTGCTCAGCAGTCGGCCCAAACCTTGGGGACTACAGCCCGCGGGCGCGCCAGCGCGCCCCCCGCGGAAAGGAAGTAGTCAACAAAGAAAAGAACAACTGAGGAGATTCGGCCCGACTGCTCAGCAGTCGGCCCGAACCTCGGGGACTACAGCCCACGGGCGCGCCAGCACGCCCCCGCGGAAAGGAAGTAGTCAACAAGGGAAAAAGAACAACTGAGGAGATTCAGACCGACTGCTCGGCAGTCGGCCCGAACCTCGGGGACTACAACCCGCGGGTGCACCAGCGCGCCCCCGCGAAGAAAGAAGAAAGAGACTTACACCGGCGTTCGGCGAGATGGGCCGTCTGCGCCTCCAGCTCCCGAACCTTGGAGTTGTAGGCAGTCGCGCGGAGGTTGTGATAATCCTGCAGAAGAAACAACAAAACGAAATCAGCAATCGGCAACTACAAGTTAAAAGTTCCGACCCGCCTGCTCAGCAGTCGGCCCGGAACTTGGGGACTACACCCAGTGGGTGCGCTTGCGCGCCCCCACGAAAGAAGCAACGAAGAACATTCGGAGAGAAAACCAAAAGACGGCTTACCCGGATGGCGGTGCGCGACTCCAAGTAGGCCTTGTTGCAGTGCTTGAGTGCCTCTGCCTCCGCCCGGAGCTTGGCCTGGACGACAAGGGACGCCTCGTTCAGGGTGCCAGTTCCGCCCCCGTGTACCCAACCCACGGGCGCGGCACTGGTCGCCTCGGTGTCAGGGGCCGACGAGCTCGAGGCACCGATCTCCTGCGACCGTGGCGCCGAGGCCGCCTTCTCCAGATAGCGGCGCGTGGGAATGCGGACCGCGGGAACCAGGACCGTTGCCACCATAGTCTCGACCGGTGGCAACGGCGGCGCCACTGGTTGTTCATCCCGCGGCTCGCTAGCTGGCGAAGGCGGCGGAGGCGGCGGCGGGGGCGGCGGCACAAAGACGTCCGACATGGCTACATCGCTGCCCCCTGCTCTCGGATCGGGTAGTCGCCGCCGGCTCCTCCGGCTGTCGCTTCGAAATCAGGCGGAGGCGGCGCAGTGTTCAGGGGGGCCACAGGTAGTGGCTCTTGGCGGCGGGCGACCTCCGTGAGCCGTTCCTTCTCCACGGCTTGAGCTTCCGCCTGCGCTAGCGCCCGCGCGGCAGACGCGATAGACAGGTCCGCCTGCTCCTTGGCCAGGCAGTCGGCCTCTGCCTCATCGCACGCCTCCTGCACATTCCACTCCGTCGCCTCCCGGAGGTCGGCGGCCGGGTCGATGTGATGGCTGGTCGAGGAGGTCGCTGCCGACCTGAGGACCGAGCCGGCACCCGACTTCTCAAGGGTCAGAGGGGCCCTGAAATAAGAAGACAAGTCAGAGGATTTTCATGACAGATTGATGAAAAAGCAAGGAGTAAGGAAATGATGCTTACGCCGACACCATAACTGGCACCTTCGGCTGCCTTTGATATTGGGTCACCCTGGCTGCGGTCTCCTTCCGCCTGGTCGCCGCGGCCGGGTTCTTGGGCTTCTTTGGGGCGCTGCCGGAGAGGGTCGAGCCCTGTTTCCGCTTGCGCTTGCCGCCTGGGGTAGGCGGCCCAGAAGAGGGGCCGGCGCCGGTGGTGGCGGAGCTCCGGGCAGGACGCGGCTCGTCTTCGTCTTCATCATCGTCGGGCCAGGCCTCCACGCCGCCGCCTCCCTCGAAGCCGCCTGCTCCGCTACGCCGTCCGCTCTGCCACCGCCGCGTGTCGCGTCGTCGACCAGGGCGGCCTCCCCCAAGTCGGGGTCGTCCAAGTCACTCTCCGCCCTGTCCGCCTGGAGGTTATCACCCGGCCCCAGGAGGGCGGCCGTTGCCTCGGACATATAAATCTGTAACCAAGAAGGAATCAAGTCTTGAAGAGCGGCGCCATAAAGAGAAAGAAAGCAAAAGAGAGAAGTTCAAAGGACAAAGACAAGAAACTTACCGCAGGAGGCGGGTTGTGGCGAGAGTACGGCCGCTTCCCGTACTGCCACTCCTTCTCCGACATCTTGAGGTCGAATATCTCGTTCACCATCCGCGAGACTTCGGCAGGCGGCATTCCCTTCGTACACAGCCGGCACGGATCGCAGTGTCCGCCCATCCGGAAGATCGGGTGAGGGCGGCTCTGGAGCGGGAGGATCCGGCGCTCCATGAAGGCGACGAGGAGGTCGGAGGCCACGAGGCCCTCCGACTCTTGGAGCACTCGGAGTCGGCCGATG
This sequence comes from Triticum dicoccoides, assembly GCF_002162155.2. Lineage (NCBI taxonomy): Eukaryota > Viridiplantae > Streptophyta > Magnoliopsida > Poales > Poaceae > Triticum > Triticum dicoccoides. The sequence goes on along the minus strand of NC_041381.1, from coordinate 224,659,337 downwards.
GCGGCCGCCGCTTCCGCCGACACCGGCTTTGGCTTGTACTTCCAGGAGACGCGAGCTTCGGTGGGGGGGCCGGCCTCGTAGGCCGGCAGGTTGAGGAAGTCGGCAGCAGGGTCCACGTTCTTGACATAGAAATAGGACTACTGCCACATCTTCACCGACTGCGCCAGCTTGATGACGGGAAAGGCGTTCCGTTTCGCCGGCCGGCGCACGGTGACGAAGCCCCCGCACTCGGCGGAGGTGCCGAGCTTTCCATAGAAGAATGCTCCCCACAGCTCGATTGTGGTGAGGATGCCGAGGTAACCCTCACACGCCGTGACGAAGGCGAAGAGCAAGGTCACAACGTTGGACGTGAGGTGATGGGGCTGAAGGTTGTAAAAGTTGAGGAAGGCGCGGAAGAAGTTGCTCGTAGGGAGGCCAAAGCCCCGCAGGAAATGCGAGCGGAAGATGACCCGCTCGCCTTCTTGCGGCGCCGGCGAGATCTCCGTCTCCGGCGGCACCCGCGCCTTGACGAAGGCCGCGCTGGGCATCCGGCGCGTGTCGCGGAGGAAACCGATGTGACCCTCGATCACGGTCGATCCATCCCAGTCGCCCATGACTCCGGCTGGCGGCGCGGAGAGGAGAGGCGCGTCGGCGTCGAGCAACGGCGGCGGCGCTACGGCAGCAGCAGCAGCGGAGGCTGAGAGGAGAAGAAGAAGAGTGGGAGGGGCGCAAGAACTTTGCCACACCTCTCCACCCTCCCTACTTATAGCGCCCGGGCTATGTAGCCGAGGGGGCGGGACGTGGGGTCATGGGATTAACTGCGCCCACGTCCCCACGACCCCCCGTCTCCCGCGCGCATTCACCCCATCATGAATAGTCGCGGGGATGGCAATCGTCCCCTCCGGCGCAGTAAATCCGCCCGGTTGCCGAGGCACGGTGGTGGCGGGCCCGGTCCGGAGTCATGTCCCATCCAAAGCGTGGAATGGCAGGCTTGTCAGGCTGATGTGCGCCGCGTGGCGCGTCCGCGGCGGGCGGCTGCTTGGGGAAGCTTAACAGGCACGCCACCTGTTTCCCGCCTTGAAGTTCAAAATCAACCATATAGCTCTGCCTGGGCGAGGCCGGCTTAAGCAGTCGGCTAGCCGCAAGATGGATCGACATTCTCCCAGAGCTCGGTGAGGGGGGAAGCCGCTGAGACCTCATGGCCCCTTGACCACGACGCATCACCGGCTTCGGGGACTACTGTCGGAGTAATGGGCCATGGGTAGGCTCACCCGAGTCCCTAGGTTTATCAAGACTTTGGGGCAGCTCCGCCTAGCTGAGCCCCAAGCCGAAACTCCGCCCTCTGGGGCCGGCTGGCTCAGCGGCCGGCTTCCAGAGGGCGGGTGACCCAAGACTATGGTGCTCCGAGTGGCCGGCTCCTGACGGCCGCCTTCTAGAGAGGGCGGCAACGGGCAGGCGGCCACCTCACAACTATAGGCGGTCGAGCTCCCTTCAAGGGTACACGACAAGGTATGGCTACAGTGAAGCACGTCGCCTCCCACGCTCGAGACGGGCGTGGCTACAGTGCTCCGTACAGACGGAGATCCCCGCATGACGGGGCACTGTGCCATATCTGTTGGGTTTCGTAGTAATTTCAAAAAATTTCCTACGCACACGCAAGATCATGTGATGTATAGCAACGAGAGGGGAGAGTGTTGTCTACATACCCTTGTAGACCATAAGCGGAAGCGTTAGCACAACGCGGTTGATGTAGTCGTACGTCTTCACGGCCCGACCGATCGAGCACCGAAACTACGGCACCTCCGAGTTCTAGCACACGTTCAGCTCGATGACGTCCCTCGAACTCCGATCCAGCCGAGTGTCGAGGGAGAGTTCCGTCAGCACGACGGCATGGTGACGATCTTGATGTTCTACTGTCGCAGGGCTTCGCCTAAGCACCGCTACGATATTATCGAGGTGGACTATGGTGGAGGGGGGCACCGCACACGGCTAAGAGATCCAAGGGATCAATTGTTGTGTCTTTGGTGCTAGCCCTGTCCCTCTATTTATATGTTGAGCCCCGGGGTCGAAACTTGGAGCAAAAGCCTCCTCAAAGTCGGTTTTGCCCGAAAGGCAAGAGTCCCACTCGGACTCCAGGACTAAACGCCACAATCCTTGGCGTCTGGCCCAGACGCCATGGGCCTCGGCGTCTGGCCCAGGGCCAGACGCCAGGGTCTCCGGCGTTTGGCCCCCTGGACTCCGCAAAACTCCTTTTGCACCGATCTAAAGCCTCATGGGCTTGACCCCTTGGCCTAACCATATCATCCAATATATGAATCTTTACGTCTCGACCATTTCGAGACTCCTCGTCATGTCCCCAATCTCATCCGGGACTCCGAACTCCTTCGGTACATCAAAACATGTAAACTCATAATATAACTGTCATCGTAACCTTAAGCGTGCGGACCCTACGGGTTCGAGAACAATGTAGACATGACCGAGACACATCTCCGGTCAATAACCAATAGCGGGACCTGGATGCCCATATTGGCTCCTACATATTCTACGAAGATCTTTATCGGTCAGACCGCATAACAACATACGTTGTTCCCTTTGTCATCGGTATGTTACTTGCCCGAGATTCGATCGTCGGTATCCAATACCTAGTTCAATCTCGTTACTGGCAAGTCTCTTTACTCGTTTCGTAATACATCATCTCACAACTAACATATTAGTTGTAATGCTTGCAAGGCTTATGTGATGTGTATTACCGAGAGGGCCCAGAGATACCTCTCCGACAATCGGAGTGACAAATCCTAATCTCGAAATACGCCAACCCAACATCGACCATTGGAGACACCTGTAGTACTCCTTTATAATCACCCAGTTACGTTGTGACGTTTGGTAGTACCCAAAGTGTTCCTCCGGTAAACGGGAGTAGCATAATCTCATAGTCATAGGAACATGTATAAGTCATGAAGAAAGCAATAGCAACATACTAAACGATCGGGTGCTAAGCTAATGGAATGGGTCATGTCAATCAGATCATTCTACTAATGATGTGACCTCGTTAATCAAATAACAACTCATTGTTCATGGTTAGGAAACATAACCATCTTTGATTAACGAGCTAGTCAAGTAGAGGCATACTAGTGACACTTTGTTTGTCTATGTATTCACACATGTATTATGTTTCCGGTAAATACAATTCTAGCATGAATAATAAACATTTATCATGATTATAAGGAAATAAATAATAACTTTATTATTGCCTCTAGGGCATATTTCCTTTAGTCTCCCACTTGCACTAGAGTCAATAATCTAGTTCACATCACCATGTGATTTAACACCAATATTCATATCTGTATATGATTAACACCCATAGTTCACATCATCATGTGACCAACACCCAAAGGGTTTTACTAGAGTCAATAATCTAGTTCACATCGCTATGTGATTATCACCCAAAGAGTACTAATGTGTGATCATGTTTTGCTCGTGAGAGAAGCTTAGTCAACGGGTCTGTCACATTCAGAGCCGTATGTATTTTGCAAATATTCTATGTCTACAATGCTCTGTATGGAGCTACTCTAGCTAATTGCTCCCACTTTCAATATGTATCCAGATTAAGACCTAGAGTCATCTGGATCGGTGTAAAAGTTTGCACCGATGTAACTTTTACAACGAACTCTTTTATCACCTCCATAATCGAGAAACATCTCCTTAGTCCTTACTAAGGATATTCTTGACCGCTGTCCAGTGATCTACTATTAGATCAAAATTGTATTCCTATGTCAAACTCAGAGCAAGGTATACAATAGGTCTGGTTCACAGCATAGCATACTTTATAGAACCTATGACTAAGGCATAGGGAATGACTTTCATTCTCTTTTCTATTTTTCTGCCGTGGTCGGGATTTGAGTCTTACTCAATTTCATACCTTTGCAACACAGGCAAGAACTCTTTCTTTAACTGTTCCATTTTGAACTATTTCAAAATCTTGCCAAGGTATGTACTTTTGAAAAACTTATCAAGCGTCTTTAACTATCTCGATAGATCTTGATGCTCAATATGTAAGTAGTTTTTACTGAGGTATTTCTTTTAAAGAACTCCTTTAAAACACTCCTTTATGCTTTGCAGAATAATTCTACATTATTTCCGATCAACAATATGTCACTCACATATACTAATCAGAAAGGCTGTAGTGCTCCCACTCACTTTATTGTAAATACAGGCTTCATCGTAAGTCCAGATAAAACTATATGCTTTGATCAACTTATCAAAGCGTATATTCCTACTCCGAGATGCTTGCACCAGTCCATAGATGGATCGCTGGAGCTTGCACATTTTGTTAGCACCTTTAGGATTGACAAAACCTTCTGGTTGCATCATATACAACTTTTCTTTAATAAATCCATTAAGGAATGCAGTTTTGACATCCATTTGCCAGATTTCATAAAATGTGGCAATTGCTAACATGATTCAGATAGACTTAAGCATCGATACGAGTGAGAAAACCTCATCGTATTCAACACCTTGAACTTGTTGAAAAACTTTCGCAACAAGTCGAGCTTGGTAGATAGTAACACTACTATCAACGTCCGTCTTCCTCTTGAAGATCCATTTATTTAACATGGCTTGCTGATCATCGAGCAAGTCAATCAAAGTCCATACTTTGTTCTCATACATGGATCATATCTCAGATTTTATGGTCTCAAGCCATTTTGCGGAATCTGGGCTCATCATCGCTTCCTCATAGTTCGTAGGTTCATCATGGTCTAGTAACATGACTTCCAGAACAGTATTACCGTACTACTCTAGTGCGGACTGTACTTTGGAAGACCTACGAGGTTTTGTAGTAACTCGATCTGAAGTTTCATGATCATCATCATTAGCTTCCTCACTAATTGGTGTAGGAATCACTGGAACTGATTTCTGTGATGAACTACTTTCCAATTCGGGAGAAGGTACTATTACCTCATCAAGTTCTACTTTCCTCCTACTCACTTCTTTCGAGAGAAACTCCTTCTCCAGAAAGGATCCATTTTTAGCAACGAATATCTTGCCTCCGGATCTGTGATAGAAGGTGTACCCAACAATTTCCTTTGGGTATTCTATGAAGACGCACTTCTCCGATTTGGGTTCGAGCTTATCAGGATGAAACTTTTCCACATATGCATCGCAGCCCCAAACTTTAAGAAACGACAACTTGGGTTTCTTGCTAAACCACAATTCATATAGTGTCGTCTCAACGGATTTAGATGGTGCCCTTTTAACGTGAATGCAGCTGTCTCTAATGCATAACCCCAAAACGAAAATGGTAAATCAATAAGAGACATCATAGATCGCACCATATCCAATAAAGCGCGGTTACGACGTTCGGACACACCATAACATTGTGGTGTTCCAGGTGGCGTGAGCTATGAAACTATTCCACATTGTTTTAATTGAAGACCAAACTCGTAACTCAAATATTCGTCTCCGTGATCAGATCGCAGAAACTTTATTTTTTTACGATGATTTTTCCACTTCACTCTGAAATTCTTTGAACCTTTCAATTATTTCAGACTTATGTTTCATCAAGTAGATATACTCATATCTGCTCAAATCATCTGTGAAGATCAGAAAATAATGATACTTGCCACGAGCATCAACACTCATTGGATTGCATACATCGGTATGTATTATTTCCAATAAGTCAGTAGCACGTTCCATTGTTCTGGAGAACGGAGTTTTAGTCATCTTGCCCAAAAGGCACGGTTCGCAAGCATCAAATGATTCATAACCAAGTGATTCCGAAAATCCATCTTTATGGAGTATCTTCATGCGCTTTACACCGATATGACCCAAACGGCAGTGCCATAAATAAGTTGCACTATCATTATTAACTTTGCATCTTTTGGTTTCAATATTATGAATATGTGTATCACTACGATCGAGATCCAACAAACCATTTTCATTGGGTGTATGACCATAGAAGGTTTTATTCATGAAAACAGAACAACAATTATTCTCTAACTTACATGAATAACCGTATTGCAATAAACATGATCAAATCATATTCATGCTCAACGCAAACACCAAATAACACTTATTTAGTTTCAACACTAATCCCGATATTATAGGGAGTGTGCGATGATGATCATATCAATCTTGGAACCACTTCCAACACACATCGTCACTTCACCCTTAACTAGTCTCTGTTTATTCTGCAACTCCCGTTTCGAGTTACTAATCTTAGCAACTGAACTAGTATCAAATACTTAGGGTTTGCTATAAACACTAGTAAAGTACACATCAATAACATGTATATCAAATATACTTATGTTCACTTTGCCATCCTTCTTATCCGCCAATCACTTGGGGTAGTTCCGCTTCCAGTGACCAATCCCTTTGTAGTAGAAGCACTTAGTCTCAGGCTTAGGACCAGACTTGGGCTTCTTCACTTGAGCAGCAACTCGCTTGCCGTTCTTCTTGAAGTTCCCCTTCTTCCCTTTGCCCTTTTCTTGAAACTAGTGGTCTTGTCTACCATCAGCACTTGATGTTTTTCTTGATTTCTACCTTCGTCGGTTTTAGCATCACAAAGAGCTCGGGAATTGTTTACGTCATCCCTTGCATTATAGTTCATCACGAAGTTCTACTAACTTGGTGGTGGTGACTAGAGAATTCTTTCAATCACTATCTTATCTGGAAGATTATCTCCCACTTGATTCAAGCGATTGAAGTACCCAGACAATCTAAGTACATGCTCACTAGTTGAGCGATTCTCCTCCATCTTTTAGCTATAGAACTTGTTGGAGACTTCATATCTCTCAACTCGGGTATTTGCTTGAAATATTAACTTCAATTCCAGGAACATCTCATATGGTCCATGACGTTCAAAACGTCTTTGAAGTCCCGATTCTAAGCCGTTTAAGCATGGTGCACTAAACTATCAAGTAGTCATCATATTGAGCCAGCCAAACGTTCATAACGTCTGCATCTGCTCCTGCAATAGGTCTGTCACCTAGCGGTGCATCAAGGACATAATTCTTCTGTGCAGCAATGAGGATAAACCTCAGATCACGGATCCAATCCGCATCATTGCTACTAACATTTTTCAACATGATTTTCTCTAGGAACATATCAAAATAAACACAGGGAAGCAACAACGCGAGCTATTGATCTACAACATAATTTGCAAAATACTACCAGGACTAAGTTCATGATAAATTAAAGTTCAATTAATCATATTATTTAAGAACTCCCACTTAGATAGACATCCCTCTAATCCTCTAAGTGATTACGTGATCCAAATCAACTAAACCATGACCGATCATCACGTGAGATGGAGTAGTTTTCAATGGTGAACATCGTTATGTTGATCATATCTACTATATGATTCACGCTCGACCTTTCGGTCTCCGTGTTTCGAGGCCATATCTGTATATGCTAGGCTCGTCAAGTTTAACCTGAGTATTCTGCGTGTGCAAAACTGGCTTGCACCCGTTGTAGATGGACGTAGAGCTTATCACACCCGATCATCACGTGGTGTCTGGGCACGACGAACTTTGGCAACGGTGCATACTCAGGGAGAACACTTCTTGATAATTTAGTGAGAGATCATCTTATAATGCTACCGTCAATCAAAGCAAGATAAGATGCATAAAAAGATAAACATCACATGCAATCAATATAAGTGATATGATATGGCCATCATCATCTTGTGCTTGTGATCTCCATCTCCGAAGCACCGTCATGATCACCATTGTCACCGGCGCGACACCTTGATCTCCATCGTAGCATCGTTGTCGTCTTGCCAATCTTATGCTTTCACGACTATCACTACCGTTTAGTAATAAAGTAAAGCATTACATCGCGATTGCATTGCATACAATAAAGCGACAACCATATGGCTCCTGCCAGTTGCCGATAACTTGGTTACAAAACATGATCATCTCATACAATAAAATTCAGCATCATGCCTTGACCATATCACATCACAACATGCCCTGCAAAAACAAGTTAGACGTCCTCTACTTTGTTGTTGCATGTTTTACGTGGCTGCTACGGGCTTAAGTAAGAACCAATCTCACCTACGCATCAAAACCACAACGATAGTTTGTCAAATAGACTCCGTTTTAACCTTCGCAAGGACCGGGCGTAGCCATACTTGGTTCAACTAAAGTTGGAGAGGCAGTCGCCCGCAAGCCATCTCTGTGCAAAGCACGTCGAGGGAACCGGTCTCGCGTAAGCGTACGCGTAAGGTTGGTCCGGGTCGTCTCGTCCAACAATACTGCCGAACCAAAGTATGACATGCTGGTAGGCAGTATGACTTGTATCGTCCACAACTCACTTGTGTTCTACTCGTGCATATAACATCAACATAAGTAACCTAGGCTCGAATGCCACTGTTGGGTTTCGTAGTAATTTCAAAAAAATTCCTACGCACACGCAAGATCATGTGATGTATAGCAACGAGAGGGGAGAGTGTTGTCTACATACCCTTGTAGACCGTAAGCGGAAGCGTTAGCACAACGCGGTTGATGTAGTCGTACGTCTTCACGGCCCGACCGATCGAGCACCGAAACTACGGCACCTCCAAGTTCTAGCACACGTTCAGCTCGATGACGTCCCTCGAACTCCGATCCAGCCGAGTGTCGAGGGAGAGTTCCGTCAGCACGACGGCGTGGTGACGATCTTGATGTTCTACCGTCGCAGGGCTTCGCCTAAGCACCGCTACGATATTATCGAGGTGGACTATGGTGGAGGGGGGCACCGCACACGGCTAAGAGATCCAAGGGATCAATTGTTGTGTCTTTGGTGCTAGCCCTGCCCCTCTATTTATATGTTGAGCCCCGGGGTCGAAACTTGGAGCAAAAGCCTCCTCAAAGTCAGTTTTGCCCGAAAGGCAAGAGTCCCACTCGGACTCCAGGACCAAACGCCACAATCCTTGGCGTCTGGCCCAGACGCCATGGGCCTCGGCGTCTGGCCCAGGGCCAGACGCCAGGGTCTCCGGCGTTTGGCCCCCTGGACTCCGCAAAACTCCTTTTGCACCGATCTAAAGCCTCATGGGCTTGACCCCTTGGCCTAACCATATCATCCAATATATGAATCTTTACGTCTCGACCATTTCGAGACTCCTCGTCATGTCCCCAATCTCATCCGGGACTCCGAACTCCTTCGGTACATCAAAACATGTAAACTCATAATATAACTGTCATCGTAACCTTAAGCGTGCGGACCCTACGGGTTCGAGAACAATGTAGACATGACCGAGACACATCTCCGGTCAATAACCAATAGCGGGACCTGGATGCCCATATTGGCTCCTACATATTCTACGAAGATCTTTATCGGTCAGACCGCATAACAACATACGTTGTTCCCTTTGTCATCGGTATGTTACTTGCCTGAGATTCGATCGTCGGTATCCAATACCTAGTTCAATCTCGTTACCGGCAAGTCTCTTTACTCGTTCCGTAATACATCATCTCACAACTAACATATTAGTTGTAATGCTTGCAAGGCTTATGTGATGTGTATTACCGAGAGGGCCCAGAGATACCTCTCCGACAATCGGAGTGACAAATCCTAATCTCGAAATACGCCAACCCAACATCGACCATTGGAGACACCTGTAGTACTCCTTTATAATCACCCGGTTACGTTGTGACGTTTGGTAGTACCCAAAGTGTTCCTCCGGTAAACGGGAGTTGCATAATCTCATAGTCATAGGAACATGTATAAGTCATGAAGAAAGCAATAGCAACATACTAAACGATCGGGTGCTAAGCTAATGGAATGGGTCATGTCAATCAGATCATTCTACTAATGATGTGACCTCGTTAATCAAATAACAACTCATTGTTCATGGTTAGGAAACATAACCATCTTTGATTAACGAGCTAGTCAAGTAGAGGCATACTAGTGACACTTTGTTTGTCTATGTATTCACACATGTATTATGTTTCCGGTAAATACAATTCTAGCATGAATAATAAACATTTATCATGATTATAAGGAAATAAATAATAACTTTATTATTGCCTCTAGGGCATATTTCCTTCAGTATCTCCCCTGACGTTGCTCCGGGAAGGCGGAGTCCTGTTCCCCATGATGGCATGTCGGTACGGCCCGCAGGAGGCGGGCCCTATCTGGCAGCGACCTCGAGGAAGGCAGCGGAAGCTCAACCGAGCGGATACAAGAGGGGCCGGCCTCCAGCAGGCGGCCATCCCTTATCCTGAGACATGCATGCCATTAAGTTGATGAGACCAGGTGTGGCTACAGTGATCTCCTGCCAGGCGGCGGGACCGTAGCCACGCATAGATGACCAAGCTCTCGTCACCAATGACACGGCTACAGTAAGCAGCCACCAACCAGTCGGCGGGGCCCGCCAGGCGGCGGGCCCCAGCGGTCGGCGGAGAAGCCGGAGGCTGGAGACGCTGACATCCGGGCCCAGCAGTTAGCCAGATTACCATTGTACCCCTGGGGGGTAGGCCTATATAAACCCCCAGGCCACCCATGCAAAGGGTTCGGCCCCATTAGAACTAGCCACCCAGTAGAGCAGGAAGAGAGCTGAGCCTTGCCTCCTACTGCCTCTAGCATACAGCTCAAGGAGCACCATTGTATCACTTGCGCCTTAGTGATCATGCGGAGACCCCATAGAGCAGGACTAGGGGTGTTATCTCCTAGGAGAGCCCCGAACCTGGGTAAAGTACGCCGTCGTTCGTGTCTACGCCTTATCCCGCTTCCAGGCATCGGCGATGTTCTACTCGCTCCCACCATGATAAGCCATCCATTGGCATATGTCACACCCAACCCCCGAGACTTTGCTATAAAAAGGATTTGGCCACCTTGCTGCACTTTTGTTACACTTGTTACTTTTTACCCATTACGAAATATCTTGTTACCAAACTATTTGTTACCGACATTTAGTGCTTGCAGAAAATACTTTGTTGAAAACCGCTTGTCATTTCCTTCTGCTCCTCGTTGGGTTCGACACTTACTTATCGAAAGGACTATGATTGATCCCCTATACTTGTGGGTCATCAGGCACGTTCTGATGGCTCTCCTCAATGAGGGAGAGGGGGTGGAAGGGTATATATAGCCTCCACACAAAATCCAACCGTTACACACTTTTTGACCCGTCTCGGTGGCACCGATCTGTGCAAAAATATGAATGTTAGCAATCTCGATGGGACCGACGGGAACAACTCGGTGGGACCATTGTGCTAGGGCTTAGGGCAAACCTCATCTCGGTGGCACCGATTGCATCAACTCGATGAGACCGAAGTGAAGCAACAAGGCAATAGATTATGAGTCAAGCCAACTTGGTGAGACTTGTTGCAACTTCTCGGTGAGACCAAAATGATTGCAACAAGTCATAGAGCGCTAGCAAGGCCATCTCGGTGGGAACGAGATCCATATTGGTGCGACCGAATTGTTAGGGTTTTTGGCTGTGGCTAAGTCTAGATGAACTCGGTGGCTCCGGATGAGAAGTATCGTTGAGGCCGAGTTGGGAATTGGGGTTTGGACATATTTGGATGGAGAAAGTGGCTGGGGATTTTGGAGCAATATCACTAAGCACTTGAGCAACAACATCATTAAGCAACACCACCTCATCCGCTTTTAATAGTGTTGGCTTTCCTATGGACTCAATGTGATCTTGGATCACTTAAACAAAAAAGTAGAGTCTTGGGCTTTTGCAAATCCTTGTCCTTATCATTTTGAGGGGTCCACATCTTTAGTCCATGCCATGCCAATCATTGAACATCCTTAAATATTTATATTGAATGGTCATTAGTTCAATGAGATATATGTTGTTATGAATTACCCAAACCACCTGGGGATTAGTTGCACTTTCAGGTCGGCCTTCTGATAACCCACAAGTATAGGGGATCAGTTGTAGCCTTCTTAGTAAATAAGAGTGTTGAACCCAATGAGGATTTAAAGGTGGAATTAATATTCTCTCAAGTTCTATCACCACTAATACAACTGCACGCACACTTAATGGTTTCTTTACCTAGAACATGAAGTAAAAACTAGTTTGCAGGAATAAAAAGATAGCTTTGCGAGATAATAAAGAGTTAGTTGTTGTTTAAATTTAAATAAATGTACAATAAAGAAGAAAGTTCCGGTGAACAATGATAAAAGGATTGTCCCTAGGCAATTAGATATGACACAATAGTGATACTCATCATACTTATGAGGAGAGACCTAAACTAACATACTTTTCATACTTGGATCATATGTTCTTATGATTAGAACTCTAGTAAGCATCCATAACTACCTAAGATTCCTTCTGTAAGAAAAACTAGCTAAGATTCATTAAGGTAAAACCTAACCATGGCATTAAGTCAAAAGTCCACTTTAACCTCATATGCAACAACCCACGAACTCGGGTTTAGCCTTCAGTTACTCCCGCATCCCACTATAAGCAAATCATTAACATATTGCAACCCCCTATAGAGGGAATCCCACACGCTTGCATGACACGGCGACACCATAGGACAACACCATAATAACATACAACTCATATCAACCATACCATGCCACAGTTAACCCATAGGACAAAAACAAACTACTCAAACATAATAGAGGTGCAACACATCATTAGATAATACTCAAACCATGTTCAAGTAGAGATTACAACGGGGTGAGAAAGGATACACCGCCGCACAAAGAGGGAGAAAGTTGTTGATAATGGCGGCGAAGTTGTTGAAGTAGATCGCCGCCACGATGGTTCCCTCGCCGGCCCTCCAACGCCACCGGGATAGAGGGGGAGAGGCCCACTCCTCCTTCTTGCTTGGCCTCCCCCTAGATGAGAGAAGGGTTCCCGCTCTGGTCCTTGACCTCCATTGCCCCCGGAGGGTGGGAGTCGCTCCGACATTGGATCTCTCCTTCTCTTTTCTCTAGGGTTTCTTCTCTTTTGAGTTCCCTTTTCTGGTCGAACACTATTTCTTAAATAACGGGAGTTTCATAACTCCAACAGGCTGAAATTTTCACACTATTTTTTTCTCATAATTAGCTTCCTTGTGGCCGAATGAGAGCTCCAACCGACTTATGGTTAATCCACAAGCCAGATCCCCACGCCCTGGGGGGTAGGCACGCTCTAGTGTCTTGTGAGGCTCATCTTGCTTTGATTCTTGCGCCATAAATTTAGATATATTCAATAAAAAATCCACGTAAATTTTCAGGTCATTACGGCTCCGTGAAGTTTTACCTAAAAACCCCCCAAACAATAGAAAACGGGAACTAACCTTTAGTATTAGGTTAAATAGGTTAGTCCAATTAGAAATAAGATAAATTGTTGCCAAGAATATGTAAAAGTGGTATGATAATAGCATGAAATAATAAAAAATTATAGATGGACGCATATAATCCCATGTTTTCCCTTTGTTTTATTTTTTTTTCAAAAAAAGTCCCTGTTTTCCCTTGAAAAATAAATATAGCGCAAAGGTAAGGAAAGCTCTCTCTCACTGGCTATATGGCCCCACCATTTCCCACTGTCTCAAACCTCGGTTTCCGCGCATAAAGTAAAGGAGAGCTTTCCGCCGCCACGCAGCTCCACTCCACAGTCTCCATTCCGCTCCGCCACTCCCAAACCCCCCAAAACCCTCGTCGACCTCCCCAAACCACCACTCCCCTTCTCCCCAACCCCTCAGACCTAGGGTTCCTTCCGGCGAGCCCCCGCGCCAATGTCGAGCGGCGGCGACGATTACAAGCGCGAGGAGTCGGTGGCGCTCATTGTCATCGTCTCCCTCGCTGCGCTCTCGCTCCTCTCTCTCATCGCCGCCTTTGCCTACTACTGCTACATCACCCGCAAGGTCTCCCGCCGCCTCAACTCGCACCCACTCCCCAAGCGCTCCTCCTCCCCTCCCCCGCTGCCCCTGCCGGCTCCCGTGATCCCCACGCAGGGGAAGGAGAGCCCGTCCAGCAACTCCGCCAGCGACGGGGCCGCGGCTGGGGCGCTGGTGGTCGGCGCCGAGAGGGGCGTGCAGGTGTTCGGCTACAGGCAACTGCACGCGGCGACGGGCGGCTTCGGGCGGGCGCATATGGTGGGGCAGGGGAGCTTCGGGGCCGTCTACCGCGGGCTGCTCCCCGACGGGAGGAAGGTCGCGGTCAAGCTCATGGACCGCCCCGGGAAGCAGGGCGAGGAGGAGTTTGAGATGGAGGTGAGCGGTCTGGGCCGTAACCTTGTAGTGGTACGAATTGTGCATTTCGAGTACCTAGTGCTAATGGTAAATGCTGGTTCTTCAAGTGACCATTCCACCACGGCCAAGTTTGTGCGGTCTGAATGGAGAAATTACGGTGTTTGCTGAGCGGAAATGGGGTCGCTGTGGGTTTATTTTGGCTTGCCCTTTGTGAAAGACATTTATGAATCATATGGTGGTGAAGGACAGATGTTTTTGAGTTCAGCTAGATTGTTGGAGACTTTGGGTGTCATTTTTCTGGATGCTTTCAGACTTTCAGCTATTTGTTGGTTTCTTAGCTGTATTGGCTTCAAATTAGATTTTGTTTACGGAATCAAACCAGATATATGAAGCTTAGTCCGAAGGCTTGACTGCTTGTAGTCTTGACTATATGTCAGGTTGTAATATTTTGTATTTTAGCTAGAGGTTGTGCTATTTGACTTACTAAATCCTTATCAACTAATTAGGTGTGTGGCTGGTAAATTTGGAAATTTGGTGATGTTTATTCTGATGTGATCTTTATGTAGGTTGAGCTGTTGAGTCGGCTTCGATCATCTTATTTGTTGGGCTTGATTGGCCATTGCTCAGAGGGTGGACACCGGCTACTGGTGTATGAGTTCATGGCCAATGGGTGTCTCCAGGAGCATCTTTACCCAAATGGAGGTATGGCCATCTTTATTACATCAAATATGTATGTGCTTGTCCATTTGATGTGCACAGATCATGAAAGGTGTTTGACATTGTTACTCAAGTCCCACAACCTTGAAACACCAGAGTATGGGTCTTATTTGGCGGAATCTATATCCCTAGTGTTAGTTTGCATTGGCTTTGGTTGGCATAATCTTCGAATTCCAGAGCTAGTACATGTAGGGACCTAACTGAGTTCATTGGTTCAAGGATTAATACTGGCAGTATTAGGTTGGGAATATTTTGTTGTGATGCATGTCCAGAACCCCGTGTACTAGTTGGAGGAGGAAAGAAATAGACATAACGATTTTGTCTTCCTGTAGAAGCAAAGATTATATGTGACTACAAGGAGGGGAAGTTAGCATTAAACAACAAAAGGTGAATTGTCTAAGTTTGATTTATATGACTTTTCAGCATTTGACAAATGTTATGGGAAGTTGAATATTTTTATGTAAATAGTCCGCTTTACAACCTTCAACTCTTGCCGAAATTCACATTATTACCTTCAACTCTTAAATGGATTACTTTTAACCTCCAACTACCAAATCCATTCCTTTACAACCTTGGTCCAGTCTCAGGTGGTTTCGTCTTAATATGATGCCATGTAACGGACAACCTGGACAACTCATCCACGTCATCAGACTGCCATGTCAGCTAACTAAACTTCTCGCCTTGCTATTCAGGCGCTATTTAGAGAAAATTAGGTATTTAATGCAATTTTCTGATGCGGCAGTCCACTGGTGTGGATAAGCAGTCCAGGTCGTACTCCACATGGCATCTGAGTCAGCATGAAACCACCTGAGTCGGGACCGAGGTTGTAGAGTTTGCAGATTTCATCGTTAGGGGTTAAAAAAACGATTTAGGAGTTTAAGGTTGTAAAGTGAACTTCAGTAAGACTTGAAGGTTGTAAAGTAGATTTTTTTTCTATTTATATATTAGGACTAGAGGTTATGGCAATACTCCTTTAGTATCATTGTAATCGTTTGATGCTTGAATGTGTGGTAGAGATCATGGAAAGCATTTTTCACATAATGCTAATGTAGGATAAATTGTTTACAGCTCCACCGAGCTTTTGTGAGGAATAGAGTTGGTACATTATCGGGGCTATTTGGTTTTCAGGAACACCAATCCATCATGGGTTTGTTGGTCTATCATGGTTGATCCCTCGAAATTGGTGGCATGACCTAATCACACATTTATAACTAAAGCTATGTAGTTAGATGTGGTAATGGATGGACCAACCATTCCATTCGTCAAGCCAAACAAGGGGCTAGCTAGGAATTTTTTTTAGACGATGGGAGCGTTTATTACCCCCGGCTTCTGCATCATACTAGATACATGCAGCCAAACTTATTAAAATGTTTATTACATCAAGAAAAAGGATCTCAACCAAAAAGGGAGAGACCAAAAGATCCAGATAATAACTCACCAAGCAAGACTACTCTATAAACCAAGAAATCTGTCACTGATACGTCATCCAAAATGGGACATAAATTCCGTGGTAATCCATTCAAGCCACTTGGAGCCAACCACCATCTAATCTGCCCATGACCTCAACCAATTGGTGCATGAGAGTAGCACCTGCATGCAAGAGAACTTTCTTTTTGTCAAAAAGAACATCATTCCTGCATAGCCAAACGGACCAAAATAACGCTGCGGCCCCCACAGAAATGAGTGGGTTTCATGACTTATCACCCCCCCCC
>NC_041381.1:224561299-224642443 GCF_002162155.2 Triticum dicoccoides | reverse complement strand
AGGTGATGTGATGTTATACAGCACAACACGCTGCACTAGCTAACGCACAATCAAAGAAAAGGTGTTGGATAGTTTCCTGCAAAAGATACAATGTGTGTCCGCCTGCCACTCACGCTTTATTAAACTATCCTTAGTAAGGACTACACTCGTGCATAAATACCACATGAACAGTTTAATTTTAAGAGGCAGTTTGAGACGCCATAACCGTTTTGATCTAAATCTGACTCGCTTATCCATTAAAGCCGAATACATGGAGTGCACAGAAAACACTTCTGTGGTCTGAAGATCCTACCTAAACAAGTCTTGTCCCTGAGTTATTGAAGCTCCACTACTTTGAGGACGATCTCATTCCAATCAATTAAATGCTGTCCAAGCAGTGCATGTCGAAAATCAACCGAAGTATTCTACACCCTGAAAACAGCGTCTACCGTGGCATCCTTATGACGGACAATATTAAATAATCTTGGGTACATAGCTGATAAGGGCATGTCCCCGATCCGTTTATGTTCCCATAAATGCACCGGTTCCCCATTCTCTACTTTAAACGATGCAAGTTGCGAAAAAACTTTCTTCACCTTCATTAGACTCTTCCAAAAGTGTGAGTCCGTTGGCTTGGCTTCAACCGAAGTAAGTTGTTTGTGTCCCAAATATTTGTTTCGCAATAGCGATTGCCAAACACCGTCCTTGGTTAACAACTTGAATATCCATTTACTCAAAAGACACCTAGGATTGCATGATCAATTCACCATCCGGTTCCTCAAACCAAACAGTTCATAATATCTAACTGTCAAACCTAGATAATCATCTACTCCAAAGTTTCATCTGAAATAAAATCAATTGTATTTTCAAACTATGAAGAATAAGCACAAAGGTATATCTAGTTCCCAACATACATGCTATCATTTGATGCCCCAACCAATTAGTCGTTTCTGTCTCTAGCTTGTTGATTAATTGGTAAATGTAATGGATCTCAGCAAGGTTAGTGGTACCTCACGAATTTGAGTATAGGTACAATGTTACTAATGTCACGCCTTCTGTAGTGCACATATGCATTTATTCATGAGACCCTATACCCCCCAGAAATTATTCATGCAGCTTCTTAACTAAATTGGAGCCATTTACATGTTACAAGATGAGATTTAAGTGTAGTATCTAATATCAATGCTATTGGCTTGGTATCTTTGTGAAAGAAAACATGCTTACTGTCTGCTGGTGTCAGTTTATTTATTAGTAGTAGAAGAGGGTAGGAACTACTAGTGAAACAAATAGGTTTGAAGGCCAACTTCTTTCTTCAAGATAAGAACTTGCTTGTCCTATTGTTTAGCTTGCATCTTTAATCGGGAAAGAATGGACCGTGTCCTGAATATTAGAGAGAGGGGTTTGGTGGAAATCGTTGTTGTATTGCTTGAGCCTCATGGGCATATATATAGGAGTACATACGATCATCTTGGAGTACAAGGCAAGGTAGAATAATATCCTACGCTATCCTAGCTTTCCTAATAATCACGATACTCAACATCCCCCCGCAGTCACAACGGTAGCGACGCAGACGGTGAGACTGGAGAATAATCCGAAGGTAAGCCAACTGACACCCCCCACAGTCGTAATGGTCGATGCATCGTGGAGACGTGGCTGGAGTGGAACCGACGAGGTTGCTCAAGCAAGGCGGTAGCCCTTTGTGCTGTTTGTCGAAGTAGCCGAGAGCGGAGGTAGTGTACCCGTGGTCGAGGTAGCCGTGCGAAGAACGCCATGGTTGGTGTTGAGTTGGGGGTCGCCGGTGTCGAGGTAGTCGCCGTGGACCGCGAAGAAGAGCGGCGGCGGCGGCCTGAGGAGGCGGCGGCGGCGGCTAGGAGTGCGGTGGCGATGCTCGAAGTAGGCGAGGAAGAACCCGACAACGTGACGAAGACCGGCGCGGACGGTGGCGTTCTCGCGCCAAGGAGACGACGCGGGGCATACCACACATGAGTCGACGCGCGTGGACGGCGAAGTGGACCGCGTGCCGCGGCGCTACGGCCTGAAGGAGCGACGCAGCGGTGGCGCGCGAGTCAGGGTGACGGCGGGAAAGACCTCAAGGCGGCGGCGTTGACCGCGTGCCACGCTCGCTATGGCCCTATGGGGCGACGCAGCGGCAGCGAGGGTCGTTGCAGCCACGGAGACGGCCTAGCACGGGCGGCTTCGGGGCGGCGATGGACCGCGGGCCACGGCACTACGGCCGGAAGGGGCGACGCAGCGGCAGCAGGCGGATCGGTGCAACCGTGGAAAAAACCACGGGGCGGTGGCAGGGACCACGCACCACGCTCGCTATGGTCCGACGAGGCGACGCAGCGGCAGCGCGAGGGTCGGTGCAACCACGGGGACGACATGTGGCGGCGACGGACCGCGGGCCGCGGCACTACAGCCCGAAGAAGCGACACAGCGGTAGCGCGTGGGTTGATGCAGCCGCGGGAAGAACCATTGGCGGCGACGCTGTGGTCCGAAGGGACGACGCAGCGGCAGCCGATTGCTCAATCGGCGAAGAGACGAGTAAACTTGACGTGGATCTTCACTTAATCTTACGGAGGCGTGCATCGGGTGATCCGCCCAGACGCGCGATGAGCAAAATTGAGAAGACACGGACGAGCGGTGATGCAAATCGACTCCAGCCCGTGTAACATGTCCTTGTCTAGAACGTGCACCTGTGCATGTGTCTTCATGTGCATGCACGTGAGCCATAGCTCCTGGATGCGTACGGCGGACGCCAGCTTAGCGGCAGCCACACTAGCGCAAGCGCGTGAGCGGTAGCAGCGCAGGACGCGCGAGGAGCCGCGGCGTCAATACAGATGACGCCGCTGAAGCGGGGTGCCGTGCAGCAACCGATTGATCCGATGTCGAAGTTACACGCGATGACGAACGGCGGCAGGAGACGCAAGACGATCTGAGATCGGAAAACCAAAAAAGAAGCGCCGATCAAGATGACCGGCGTGAGAGAGAAAACCCAGATCAAGGATCGGGAAAAAGACTCTAGGGCAGCCGGTCAACACGACCGGCGGACGAACCCTAGGTACGGGCGGCGCGGCCCCCGGCAGCGGTCATGGAGGTCGACCGCCCCGGGGGCAGCACAGGTGCGGAAGCGGCAGCGGCTAGGGTTTAGAACCCGGAAACTGATACCATATTAGACGGGAGAGAGGGGTTTGGTGGAAATCGTTGTTGTATTGCTTGAGCCTCATGGGCATATATATAGGAGTACATATGATCATCTTGGAGTACAAGGCAAGGTAGAATAATATCCTACGCTATCCTAGCTTTCCTAATAATCACGATACTCAACACTGAATAAAAAACCATTCCTTATAAAATTGTGAAGTTGTTTATCTTGTGTTTGGTCTGGGACTGATGCCATTCTGTCAAATGAGCTTTCCAGTTTAGTCATCAAATCATTTAGCATTTTGTATATGGACTTTGTCGAGGTGCCTTTTGAAGGTAAATTAGCATTTTCAAAAGATATTTGTAAATTTGTATATATGGTGTGTTATCAACTTAGGATAATTCTTGATATTATAATTTAGAAATATGCAAGGCGAAATGTACTACCAGTTACACACACAGATGCACCAGTCCCTGATTTGCCACTAAATACTTTCCTGTTCCTTCCTTGCCGCCAGATTTATATTTTCTTCCCTCCATGCCAGCAATGGTCACCATGTTGCCCCCTGGTACTTATTTACACACCCTATAACTCAAGGTCATAATGGTCAGATAGATGTCATAGGACTTGGAAGGAACAAAGGACTTGTTCATTGGTAATCAGGAGCTTGAGAGTTATTCGTGGCATAGGGGGGTTTTTCTCTATATCTTACGCTCTTGCTTTGTTAGTATGCGTCGGCACTTTTTATGCATGCGTCTAGTTGGCAGTTTCTGAAATGTCGTCTTTTAAGATTGATATGGAAATGTTAATGTAGTGGATAAAGTATTAATCAACACTATTCCTTAAGCCTGTTGTTATCGTCGATTGACAATGTTAAAGCTATCAATGTAGGTTCCTGTGGTGGCATCTCAAAATTGGACTGGCCGACACGAATGAGAATAGCTCTTGAAGCAGCAAAAGGTCTGGAGTATCTCCATGAGCGTGTCACTCCACCTGTTATACACAGGGACTTCAAGAGCAGCAACATTCTCTTGGACAAGGACTTCCATGCAAGAGTCTCAGACTTCGGTTTGGCCAAGCTTGGATCTGATAGAGCTGGTGGTCATGTGTCAACTCGAGTTTTAGGCACGCAGGGCTATGTCGCACCAGAGTAAGACTAGATATACCTTTGATTTGCTTCGGAAAAGAAATTACTTTGATTTGCAGTCCTTATGTTAACTTTTTTTTTTTCTCTCGAGCATGCAAAGTCCATCATGCAAGAACTTAAATTTGATACTGACTGTGCAATCCATTTTTCGTGTTTTACTCGACCAACTATTATGTCTAATATTGTGCACCTGCTGGAAATATGTAGATATGCATTAACTGGGCATTTGACAACCAAATCAGATGTGTACAGTTACGGGGTTGTGCTTCTGGAATTGCTTACTGGCAGGGTACCGGTTGATATGAAGAGGCCTCCTGGGGAAGGTGTTCTAGTTAACTGGGTAAGCAACTAAGCATAACATAAGCTGAAAAATTGAGTTTCAGATTGTTGTGGCCTTTATTTCAATTTTGTTTCTGCAATTTTGAAGCATAAGGTTAATTGAATAATGTGTAGAACTAGAGATACCATAGGCTACATAAATAAAAGTGTATTCCTCTAAAAATATGTACATGCACTCTGATTATGTAATTTCATCTGCGCTATGATTTTCATGTGCTTTTTAGTCACGACATCACTTGTCTTAATTTGGATCCATCTTCCTCTTATTGTTCTTGGTAGTAAAAGGTCATGGTTTCATGATTTTTTTTCCATGTCTGAACTTTGCATACACCTAACCGTTCACTTGTTGCATTGATGCAGGCATTACCTTTGCTCACTGATCGAGAAAAGGTTGTGCAGATCCTGGATCCATCACTGGAAGGTCAATATTCATTGAAAGATGCTGTTCAAGTGGCTGCTATCGCTGCCATGTGCGTTCAACCGGAGGCTGACTATAGACCACTGATGGCCGATGTCGTCCAATCATTGGTCCCACTTGTCAAGAATCGTTCCAGTTCCAAACCGTGCAACCCAAATGCCCAAGCATCAAGGCCACTCGACTAGGAAACGAGTGTGACGGCTATTTTTCTGGGATTTCTATCCAGAAACTAACAGTGGGCAGTGGGCAGTGGTTGCTGAGATGATGCGATCTGTATGCTTCTTTATTACTGTACATGATATCTTCCACTTCTGGTGGCGTTCTCGTTCTGGAAGGTGCCTGGTAAGCAGGTAGGTTTATAATTTAAGCATGGATTCAGTCTGATGGTCCGGAAAACTAGTTTTGAGTTTGAAGGGAAGTTCTCAAGTCATGTGCCGGTAATGATGATGTTAGTTCATCATTACGTAGCAGTGTTGTTATGGGCTGGCGAAATTTCCATGTGATGTTTATTTTTATTTTATTTTGGCTTGACAAGTGTGTTAGGTGTCTCGGAAGCATGTTACGCAATGTCTAAACTCCTAGGCTAAGAACACTGATCTCGGTGATGACGCGTAGTAGTGCTTCCTCTGTGTTCTGTATGTGTAATGTATAGTAGGTTTCTGGAACTCATACCGTTGAGCTGTTATATACTGGGACATCCCTCTGCGCCGGCCGACCGGCGCAAGTGCTTGATCGGTGGGCGAGCTGTCAGATCAAAAGCACATCAACGCCTAGGATTGCTCGTTCCTCCTCATCTAGAACTAAAATACGTCTAGATACATCTATTTCTGCGACAAGTAATTCCGAACGGAGGGAGTACCTCTCTACAACACATGGGTGGCCATGTCTGTCAGATCAAAAGCACATCAACGCCTAGGATAGTTCGTTCCTCCTCATCTAAGTCCAGATCGGTGGGCATGTCTAACTGACTACTCACTGCTCTTTAAGCTTCCAAGTCAATCTGGTTCAGAGGAACTTTAATTTCTATCATGTAGTACTATGTGATAAGGAATAAAGTGCTTCTAAAAGGCATCATGATGTTTCTGTTCAGGTGTATTCCAAGTTCCCGACACCAATCTATTTCCTTGTGTTGCTGCAACGACCTGTAAGTTGGGGACTTTCGCCTTTTTGACGGGAGGTTCACATGATTAATGTGTTGATCATCTAACTGGTTGACGGACAGATATTTGCAGTTCAGCCTACAACTAGTATATCAGGAACAGCAACGAACGGTTGGTCAGTGTTCTGACCGGTGAAGAACAACAACGAACGGCTGGTCAGTGTTCTGACCGGTGAAACCTGAATAATTATTCCGGAGGAATATGCAGCGCCGACGTAGACTTAAGTTGCCAACACGGCTCGTACATCAGTTGCGTGCAACAGTGTTACAAACAGAGGTTGATGCCAGAGCTTAGCCGGCCGGATAGAGTTGAATGCGGAATCCTCTGCCCATTTTCAAGATTGTTAGGAACCCTTTTATATTCCTCAGAGAAAACGTGTTAAAAACAACCACCCTCGATTTTATCCAGGTTAATGAAACAGAGTACTGATGCTATTGTTGTGGATCGTAGTTTGTAATGTTATCACGTTTTCATTTCCGTCTAACATTTACAACGTCAGGCGTTTATCCTTTTTGTTCTCAAAACAGCCTCTCGCCCTGCTTTATATTATATAAAGCCACTCGGTCCAAAAAGGGTACATCGTGTTGAGGAAATCCTCTAAAGCTGACCAGAAAAAAAGATGACACAACACAACATTCCTAAGACGCAAAAAGGCGCAAGAGTGCATTACCAAATGCCGTTAGAGTGCCGTCGAGGAGAAGCACATGTGATTCACCGCCACAATCGATCGATAACCACTCACACTCATTGATGACACCCTCAACAAGATAACGGCTCCATATGCTGTCGCTGCCGCATTTGCCAAAGTGAACGAAGGTTTTCACCCAGGGTGCCAACGGTGAGGGAAAGGACCAAGACGGCGCCCTAAGAGGAATGTGGACACCCGCATGCATCACCACCGCCAGCTTCGAGACACAAAGCTTTCGTCCGGCCCCTCCACCCAGTGGCGAAGACCGGGGTGGGGGGAGGGGGGAGTAGGGGCCTGGCCCCCCCTAACGATCGACAAATATTCAGGAGCGACTAGATTGGATAAATATACGTACTTGGCCCCCTTAACTCCAATGGAGAGTATAAAATCTGAAAAGAAAAAGGCCCATAAGAGAGCCGACGCATGATCATAGCCTGCTAGCCCTCTGCCATTTCCTTAAAAAAGGCCCCAACATGATTAACGCGTGATCTGAGGAAATTAGCGCTGCCGGCGGCTGGCGCCTCATGCCCTTCGTCCTCGTGAAGTCGGTTAAATCATGGGACACCAGCTGCGCGACAGTCAAATCATCTACAAATACACTATCAATTCTCTAGCCGTTCTGCTCTAAGGTTAGCACTATCGAGTGTCTACTAATCTCTTTGAATTCTCACTTTATATCTGTTGAAATTGCACATTCAATTTTAATCATTTTGATGGTGTGATCTGCAATGCTAATTCAATTTTAATTTCCTTTGATTGTCTGACCTACGATGTGGTAATGAAGACAAAAACGCGGTCACACGCTATAAAAATTAAATCAATTTTTAGGTATGTTATTTTGAGATCTCGACCCATTGAAATTGTTAATAAGGTTAACGTGGAAGTTACCAATCCAAGTGTGGTAGGAGAGGATTTGTTTCCATGATAATATTCATAGATAGAGAATTACCTAGCAACTAGGTTATCTTTCGATGAAATTATTTATATTTTGATCTTATTGGTAGTTGTGGAGGCAAAAAAATAATATAAATTTAGCTATGTTTTAATAGTGCTGAAACAAAATATTACTATACCGGGGAACTTTGTTTTTTGCATCGCATGCTTTGGCTTGGCACCCCCTATACCTAAATCCTGGCTCCGCCCCTGCCTCCACCCATCGCGTCGGAGGGTAGCAGTGTTAGGATGCCAGGCCAGCCGTTATCCCGAAGCGTTACTTTTTTCCTTCGTGACCAATCAAAGAGGGCCAGCCGTTATCCCTTTAGTTACACCTTTACTTGCAGCTGGTTAGGTGTCTGTTAGCTAATAACCGAAGCACCCCCAGACGATATAAAGTGTTATGATGGCCAGCGATTTTGTTGAGCCGGTGTGAAGTATGGAATCCTAGTGTTCCATTTCAAAAGATATAAAATAACAGTGGACGTTTGATGATAAATCAATCTCATACTATCAAATTACTATTAGACCAATCATTCCCTCCCAGAGAGAGCTCAAACCTTAGAAAGATATAAGCTCAAAAGGTATCTGAATATTCCTTCATTCTCTGATAGACGTGCAGGAAGCAAAAGCAAGCACACACCAAGCTGAAGTGGGCCAGCTACGAGGGAACATGGGGTCTGGCCTGTACTCTCAGTTGCTTCTTTTAACAATGTTGTATATGTACCCCTAAAAAAACAATTTATATGTGTCTCAATTTGTTTACTTTTGGATATTGGCTAAATCCAGATCTCGTCTCTGACCAGCACATGCATGACAACCTCGGGCACCGGCCCGATTGCTCTCAGTGATGGCCATCGACGGTACGATTTGGTCTCTATACGTGAAAATGAGCTGACTATCTTGGATAGTCGGAATGTTCGTGAAATGATTGCAAATACAACGTGGTATTTATGGTGGAAGAGACGAAAATTAATCCATAAAAAGAAAACCCAAGATGTCAATCAGATTTCTACGAGGATTTGTCCTATAACGTTAAACTATGTTATGACCATATCACCGAAAGCTACTATGAAAAAAGGTGGATGGATACTACCTCCAAGGGGGTTTGTAAAACTTAATGTGGATGCCTCTTTTGATCATGACCTACTTATTGGAAGACGACCATGGCTCGTTCCTCGGACCAGGCTTGGAGGAAGAGACGCCAGAAGCCGAGCCTTTTTAGGAGCCTCAAGGAAGCCTCATCGACCGCGCTGGCGGCAACAGCTATCGGGTACCGCTAATTCCTCAAGAGCAAGCTTATGCTAACCATGGGTCGCAGGGAGTTCAGGTCACTGCAGCGGAAGCTGCCCCAGCTCGACAGCCTCCCTTCCGCCAGGAGGGGCACACTAGGGACTGCAGGAGAGGGGCCGAGAGCCAGGCCCCTCCCCACGGCGCTCGGAGCAAGGTGTTTCCCGGAGGTAGGCCTTCTGCCAGGGAGGTGCTGCAAAGCCTGCCCCCGGCAGAGGACCCATGGTCGTCGGGGGAACCGTTGGCGTCCCCTTTACCCCATTGGCGTCGTCCTTGGTTTCCGGTCACCATCAATGGTGGTCGAGGGTGGCGCAAGGCGGGGCCCTCGTCTGGCGATATGAAGCAAGGCCGGTACCTGTGAAGAAGGCGCAGTGTCTGTGAAGCTCGCGCCCGTGACACTCTCACTTAATAATAGGTTGGGGCTGTACATGCCCCGGAGTCTCCGGAGAGCCGCCCTCGGGCCTCGGGGGCTCCCTCCCACGCCCAGTGGCAGCACTTAGTTTCGTGTTGGTGAGAAGACGTCGAAGACTAGACTAGGTGCCGGACGCGGCCTTTTGTTTTTTGCCTCCTTTTATGTGGTCGAGCTTCCTTGCTTCAGATTTAAGTTGACATTAATTTGCGTTTGCGTGTGTGCGGGGAGGGGTGTCTTGTCTCGTTCGTGTGTTCTCTTGCGTTCTGGTTTCTGCCCTGGTTCGGAGTTCGCACTAGCTGCCTCCCCCTCGCGAGCCTCTCACAGGCGGGGCTGGGCTCAGCCCATGTGCGCATGCCGTCTCGCGGCAGCACTCGCTCTCGCAAGGCTCTCACCACATGGTCAGTAGGTCTCCCAGAGGACCCTTGAAGAATCACAGCCTTGCATGCCTACTCAAGGCTCGCCTGGGCTAAAGGTCAATCACATCAACTAACCCGTCCCAGGGCCCGTAACGTCATGCAGGCGCACACTCAACATCGTTCCTAAAAACATGTGGACAACAATCCTTTTTACATGAGGGGCTTCCCCTCCCAAAATGCTCTTACAACCTTTAGGGCCGCGCCCGAGCTTTTTCCACGCAGGATAAACAGCAGGGAGATACAGGATCAGCCAGACATATCACTCACCACATCCTCTTGGTCGCCTCCGGAGGCATCGCTGGCGTCGCTGTCACCGTCACTGGCATCGCCATCACCGTCACCGGCGCCATCTTCGCCTACATTCACCACGTCACCTTCATCCGCGGCAACTACCACCCCGTCGTCGTCAGAAGCGAAGGCCCTAACAAGGGCATCCATGTTGTCCTCCACCAACCGTGCCAGGTCGCCTCGAATGGCCATGGGCACCGGAGCAATGGCGGCGTCAAAGTCAAAATGGGGGTCCCTGTCCTGAAGACAGCTGAAGACGCGGGAGAATACGCGCCCGAGCAGGCTGCGGCTCCTCTCCTCGACAAGCTGGCGAGCTCTCTCGGAGCGATTCTCCAGATATGTCACCATGTCAGTGAAAAACTGGAGACGGCCGGCATAGTTGGTGATGTGAGGGTGCGGAGCGTTCGCATCGCAGATGTTGCCTAGGGTCGTGTTGGCCCTATCCCTGAGCACTTGGAGCATTGGGCCATGCATGTGCTCCAGCGTCTACCGCTGTCAAATCTCTTCTCTGTTCTGCCGCGCAATGGACTCGGCGTCGTTGACCCTCCATTGAAGAAGAAGCAGCTCGGCATGGGAGGAGGCCAACTCAGTCTACACCGAGACGAGGGCGGCTGCGGTGGCCTCCGCGCGCTGCGTAGCCTCGGTCAACTTGGACCTGAGGGCGACAGTCCTGCCTGCAGCTTCGGCTTCAATCAGCTCTAGCCTCTCGTCATACTCGCGCACAAGACCCACGCGAACTTCCGCCACGCGGCGGTCGACCTCTCCTTGGATTCGAGCCTCCCGCGCGCCAATGTCGTCCTCCGCCTGGGTAACCTGGCGCTCCCTCGTCTCCAACCGCTCAAGGTCGAGATTCTGCTCGGCAGCCTCCAGTGTCAGCGCTTCCTCACACCTCTGTAGCTCCTCCTCCTCGCCGGACATCCCCTTCAGTTACGCAAGGGCGGCCTAGTGTAGCTTCACTTGCTGTTGCAGGGAATTGCTCCAGGCTTGGAGCTCCCACGCGCGCTTCTCCGCGATCTCGCGTCGTTGGTCTGCTTCCCGAGCCTCCTCAATAGCTCGGGAGCAGGCCTTTCGCGAGGCCTCAAGGGATGCTTCGGCCTTCGCGTTGTCAAGCTCGTGCTGATGACGTGCAAGGTTGACTTCCACCTTCAGCTTGCGCCGCTCCTCAATCAGCCGCAGGCCCTCGGCTTCAAGACACGCGTCCACGTCCGTGAGCTCTCCACCAAGCTGGCCCATCGCGCCCATCGCCTTTTGGAGGAACTCTTGGCGAATGACGATGCGCTCCCGCGCTCGCTTGAGCACGTCATCGATATCGTCCTTCGCCACCGGCATTGGCGAAGGGCCCTGAAGCGGTTCGCCCCCTCCCGGCAGGGGGGCTGGGGGCTGGCGCCCCCACCATCGCCGGGCGGGCTCCACGAGGGGCCCAGGCCGGCGCAGATCCATCCCCAGAAGAAGAGCCAAGGACCGACTTAAACCATTCGCCGTCCATGATCAGAGGAGGATCCCGGGGCAGGCTGGTCACGCCCCGGGCAAGATCGTAAAGGAAAGGCGGCGAGGGCACATGCTCGAGGCACCATGCGGGTCGGCTTACTTCTCCAGCCGAGCTCGCGTCAGGGGCAGCACGCAGGCTCGGGACGCTCAAGGCCAGCGATGGAGGCGAGGCCGGAGGAAGTTGCTTCTTGGCATACTCCGCAGGCTTGGCAGGAGGGATCCTGTAGGGCCACAGTCAGGAAAGGGACCAGTGATTGAGGAATTACAAGAATGAGGTACTTACTAATCTATGGCGAAGTACTTCCTATGCTTCAACGGTCGGCAGGGGTGCTCGCTGCCACTCGAAGACGCTTTCCTCTTGCGGAGGGGGTAGAAATCTATGCGGAACCGGCCCAGGTACTCAGCGTGCGGGCCGGCGCGAGGCGCAGATGAAGAAGCGCTCAGGAAGCCAACCTCAGGGGCGCCAAGCTGGGAGGAGCAATCAGGCACCGTTGCCTGATGACCTGCCGAGGCCTTGGGGGCTCCAGCCTCGGGAGTCGCAGGTCGCGTCTCCACATCAACAACCGCCTCGGGGCGGGTGAGGGCGTCTTGGATTAGGGGGTATCCAGACAACCGGACTATATACTTTGGCTGGACTATTGGATCGTGAAGACACACGACTCAAGACTTCATCCCGTGTCCGGATGGGACTCTCCTTTGCGTGGAAGACAAGCTTGGCGATCCGGATAATAGATTTCCTTCTTTGTAACCGACTCTGTGTAAACCCTAGCCCTCTCCGGTGTCTATATAAACCGGAGGGTTTAGTCCTTAGAGACAGAATCATAATCATCATTGGCTAGCTTCTAGGGTTTAGCCTCTACGATCTTGTGGTAGATCAACTCTTGTAATACTCATATCATCAATATCAATCAAGCAGGAAGTAGGGTTTTATCTCCATCAAGAGGGCCCGAACCTGGGTAAAACATCGTGTCCCTTGCCCCCTGTTACCATTAGCCTTAGACGCACAGATCGGGACCCCCTACCCGAGATCCGCCGGTTTTGACACCGACATTGGTGCTTTCATTGAGAATTCCTCTGTGTCGTCGCTGCAAGGCTTGATGGCTCCTTCAATCATCAACTACAACACGGTCCAGGGTGAGACTTTTCTCCCCGGACAGACCTTTCATGTTCGGTGGCTTCACACTGCGGGCCAATTCGCTTGGCCATCTGGAGCAGATCGACTGCTACGCCCCTGGCCATCAGGTCAGATTCGGAAACTTGAACTACACGGCCGATATCCGCGGAGACTTGATCTTCGACGGATTCGGGCCTATGGCAGGAGCACCGAACAATCACGATGAGCACGGCTTAGGCCTGCCGTGTGACAATACTCGAGATATCGCACCTGCAGGAGCTCCGGACCTAAATCTGGGGCAGATCGCGTCGTCCAAGGACGGGTGGATGGAACCCGCCCTAGAGGCCGCACACTCATCGGCGGTAGAGCCGAGCACGGGCTTCACCCCCAAGGAAGCCTGTGTCACCGGACCCCCGGACTCGTGTCCGGCTGTAGGTTCCAGTACACGCACCCCCGAGCCCGCCGAATCTGGTTGGGCTCCGGTAATGGAGTTCACCGCTATGGATATCTTCTAGTACTCGCCCTTTGGCGACATGCTGAACTCATTAAAGTCTCTCTCTTTGTCAAGAGACTCTTGACCGAACTATGTCTGGCTCAAGGGGGAAGAAGGCGACGAAGAAATTCGTTGCCCACCCACCACCCACTTCATAGCCACTGTCGACGATGTATCAGACATGCTTGACTTTGACTCCGATGATACCGACGGTATGGACGTCGGCGCAAGAGACGATTCAAAACCACCACCAACGGGGCACTGGACTGCCACCTCGTCATACGGTACACATGGTGGATACGCCTAAGGAGGACGACGGCGACAAACCAGAGGATAAAACCCCCGGACAAAAGCCAAAACAACGGCGCAGACGATGCTCCAAGTCCAGCAACAGTAAAAATAGCGATAACAGCGCTAGAAAGATCGACACCCCAGTCAACTCTGAGGGTAACAACGACCATATGGACCCAGCAATGGAGCAGGATGAGCCAGGTCACGCCAAACACAGCTCGAGCGGATGCCTGATCACAGTGATCCCGAGGGACAAACTCATCAAACTGCCCCGGGACAAGAGCACAGTCCGGACGATGATGCATTCATCATCCCGGAAACACGTTTGGAACGAGATAACCTCCACAGAAGGCTTATGGCCACTGCGAGAAGTCTAAATAAGCAGAAGCAAAGGCTTAAGGCCGCACAGGAAACGCTCAATCGCAGATGGAATAAAGTGCTAGACACTAAAGAAAAGTACGGCGACGATCGCCACACAAAGAGCTATCCTAAACGCAAGCTGCTGCTAGAATTCGACGATGAGGCCGTTCCCACCGAAGAACAATACGGACAGGAGGCCAGACCAACCACTTCACAACCGCAATAGAGCAGCCACCGACGCCGCACACAATTTACGTGAGCTCCTGGATAAAAAGGCTGGCGCGACCAGGTCCATCTATGGATCTAGAGGACACGCCCCAGCGCAGGACTATGGTCACCAAAATGATCAGACTGATCGAGTACCAGTTCGGAATCAGCACCTGACACAACAACAGCCAACGGCATGCCACAACACGTCCAGATACAGAGGGGCTGCTCAGCCTCTGTGCTTCATCGAAGAGGTACTGGACCACGAATTTCCACAGTGTCTTAAACCTGTGAACATAGAGGCATATGACGGAATGACAGACCCCAGGGTCTGGATTGAGGATTTTATCCTGCATATCCACATGGCTCATGGGGACGACCTCCACGCCATCAAATACCTTCCCCTCAAGTTGAAGGGACCAGCTCGATACTGGTTGAAAAGCCTCCCCGAAAATTCAATCGGAAGTTGGGAGGAACTCGAGGATGCTTTCAGGGCCAATTTTCAAGGGACCTATGTCCGGCCTCCGGACGCGGACGATTTAAGTCACATAATTCAACAGCCCGGAGAGTCCGCCTGCAAGCTTTGGAACAGATTCCTCACTAAGAAGAATTAAATTGTCGATTGTCCGGATGCCGAAGCCTTAGCGGCCTTCAAACACATGATCCAGGACGTGTGGCTCGCCAGACACCTCGGCCAAGAAAAGCCGAGGACAATGGCAACCTTAACAAACCTTATGACCCGTTTTTGCGCGGGTGAAGATAGCTGGTTGGCCCGTAGAGGCACCAGCGACCCAAGTACATCCGAAATCAGGGATGGCAACGGGAAGCCACGACGCAATAAAAACAAACGTCAAAACAAGGAAGAAAGTCCGGACAACACAACGGTCAACACCGGATTCAGGGGCTCTCGACCCGGTCAACAAAAGAAGCCATTTAAAGGTGGAAAAGAGGGACCGTCTGGCCTGAACAAAGTCCTAGACAGACTGTGCCAAATTCATGGCACCCCCGAAAACCTGCAAACCACACTCATAGAGAATGCTGGGTCTTTAAGCAGGCCGGCAAATTAAATGCTGAACACAAGGGAAGGGAAACACCAAGCGAAGACGAGGATGAGCCTTGCCAACCGAACACTGGGGGACAGAAAAAATTCCCACTAGAGGTAAAAACAGTAAACATGATCCACGCGACTCACATATCCACGGGAAGGCGGCTCAGAGACGCACACGCTATAGTGCCCGTCGCCCCCAAGCTTAACGCCTGGTCGGCCTGCCCGATCACCTTCGATCATAGGGACTACCCGACTAGTATGCGGCACGGAGGATCAGCTGCCTTGGTGCTGAACCCAATAATTGATGGATACCATCTCACTCGCGTCCTCATGGACGGCGGTTGTAGTCTTAACCTAATATACCAGGACACGGTCTGCAGGATGGGGATAGACCCATCCAGAATCAGACAAAGTAACACCACCTTTGAAGGGGTGATACCAGGCGTCGAAGCCCACTGCAGGGGCTCCCTCGTACTAGAGGTGATATTCGGCTCCCCAGGCAACTTCAGAAGCGAAGAACTACTCTTCGCCATCGCCCCCCTCCAAAGTAGTTATCACGCATTGCTCGGGAGAACAGCCTTCGCCCGCTTCAACGCAGTACCACACTACGCCTACCTTAAACTCAAGATGCCCGGTCCACGCGGCGTCATCACCGCTAACGGAAGTACAGAGCGTTCCCTACGCATCGAAGAGTATACGACGGCTCTAGCAGTCGGACTCTAAGCGGCCTCTAATATATGAACGTATGATTGATTGTTAAGACCACGAGCACGGTTAGACGAGTCGCGGCCCGGATAAACATGAGCTAGGCGCTACACATGTAATCCCATAGAGGACACTAGGGGCTTCAAATATTCAATAAAACCCACCTGTTTGCTTGACCTTATTAACATGCCAATGTCTTACACCTCTACTATTCATTGACAATAGTAAACTCTTCGCACTCTTATGTCATACTCTTCTACATGAGTTTTCCTTTTTTACAGACATCATTCGTGCGATACCCTCCCAGGACACGGCACAACGGAGACAAAGGCGTAGACGTGCAGCAGGGCCCCGCTCAAAGGTTTCTCTTTAGATTAAGCCCCTGTGTAAACCTTCTTTATTGTCTTTTGTTGCTTACATATCCCATGGGTACTAAACCCACAGAGGATACTGCCGTTATTGGCATTTCGCCATGGAAGACTAATGCACGTACCTGGAACTATAGGGTTCATAATAAAGGGCGTTACTCAGCCCAGTATATGTTATAAAGTCCGAATACCTTCGGGAGTGTTCGGCGTCGCGAGTTTGGCCTTATATGCATCAGCTCCAAATCATGTCTTCGGTCAAATGTTGGGTTTGCCCGACTCCTGGGTTTGCCGCCTTACGTTCCATTCTTATCGGCTAAGGCGTCCAAAGGAGAACTACTGCGATTGTGCCCTGGTTATTCCGGATGAGCGCCTCAGTAGAGAAAGCCGAAAACTGACTGTCATGATATAGCGAGAGACTGTTCAACCACTCGAAGACTTATCGGAATCTTTAGGATTCCTCCGCATTAACGAAGGACCGTTTCACGGTCATGTACACACGCACCCGTATTTGGATGCACGCAAAGGTACCAGGGGCTACATAGTAGCCCCACCGTCAAACTCCTATGGCAAAGTGAAAGTGTTACAGCTATATAGTCCGGTTGCCTAGTTCGACGTGTGATCACCTCCTTAATGGACCAAGACGTTGGATTAAGTGTGATTACGCATATTTTTCACAAACACCCCCGCATTGTATGTGTGGGGGCTGAAGCCAACGACTGCTAGCTTTCAGATTACACATATACATAAAATGGCCGCACAGGAGGCACAATAGCACTTTCGGGCGAAAAGTATAAACATAGCCTCCATAATTACAACAAAATTGTTTTTACAATGAAACAATTTGTCATTCGAACATGACATTCTTCGAACACTGAGCCTCTATCAAGCGAGCACCTTCTGTTACCTGCTCCAAGTACTGCTCGACCGGACCTGGCCTCCCGCCGGATTCTGGGTCGCAACGATGGTGGCCTCCATGTATGTCCAATATGCTTTAATGCGGGCAAGAGCCATCCGTGCACCCTCTATGCACGCCGACCTCTTCATGGCATCGATCCGCAATACGACACCAAGGAATTGTTGCACTAAACCAAAATAACTATCCGGCTTAGGCTCCTTTGGCCATAGGTGGTCTATTATAGACCGCATTGCAAGGCCGGATAGCCTATGGAGCTCGGCCACAATAGCCATCCTCTCACTCAATGGCAATGGGTGCATCGGAGGATTGAATTGCGACCAGAACAACTACTCCACTTCATTATATTTTTGATCCTCAAAAAACTTGGCCGCATCAGCCGTACTCTTTGCCAAATCCGCATACACGTCTGCAGGGCTCCAGCATCGGTCCATAGGAGCATACTTTGGATCCAAAAACTTCATCCGCAACAAATAAGGGTTTGCAGCGCGATTTCTCCGGCCTGTTGAAGCTCCTCCCGCGCATCCCTAATGTCGGAACGCATCTCCTTGTCCACATCAAGGGCCTTCTTCAGGTCAGCCTTATTCACCTGATTTTATTTTTCAAGAAGCTCATACCGGTTGGCGGCGTTTTTTATCTCCACATCCATTTAGGCTATTTTGTCTTCGCTTCGGCGATGAGCAGCCTGTTCAGCTCTCAACTCTTCGGCCGCCTTTAGGGCAGCCACATTGCTAGCCCGGGCCCGTACCTTGGCCAGGGCAAGTTCGGCTCTCAGGGCCTCCACGGCAGCAGCTCCGTCTATAGTCCAAGTATATCAAATTAACATTATGCTCCCCTTAATTTTTCCCATAACAAATAAAGAAGGCAGAGCACATACCTTGTGAATCGTTAAGCCGCTCGTTCACAAGTGTGATATCGGCATCAATAACTCCAATCTGACGCCTCAACTCGGCGACTTCAACGGACTGGTCGGCTGCCGGACCCTTAGCCACCTGTGCATAAACACAATATGATCATTACTCAACGATGTGATCCTCCGTTTGCCGCCTTGGGCTGGCAACCGGAGTCTCAGGGGCTACTATCCATATGGAGCACACCTACCACGTGCGCCATAATCAAGAATTATGTATCTCGTTACATACCTCAAAGCCTCTGAGAAGGCTCGTAAAAGCTTCATTCAACCCACTCGCGGCGGATGAAATCTTCTCAAGCACCATGCTCATTAATGAGTGGTGATCCTCCGAGAGAGCAGCTTGCTCCAGAAGACCCGTCAGCGTATCCAGCCGTTCGCCGAACTGTGCCGGACATTTCTTAGCACCCCCTGTGGGAGCCGAATGCTCTGGGCTTAGGGTGCCCGAAGTACTAGCTTCTGGCCTCGGAAAATCCGGACTCTTCCGTGACGACACCTCAGGGTCGCCCGCCCCATGAGGCGGAGAGGCTGGTGGGGTTTCACTCTCCATCATCTAGGGAGAAGATCCCCCGAAGACGAGCTCTATCGAGAAGAGCTGCTAGCCGGACTGCAAAAAAGAGATCCTGGTTATTGTTCTCGGGGGAGGAAGCAGCAACTCTTTATTTACGATTAACTTACAACTCGGCTGAGGGCTGGCCCGTTTGCGGGCATGGCGCGGTAAGAACGCCCTTCGAGGCAGGGCCCCCTGGTGAAGTTTTCTTCCCTTGCTTGGGCACCTCCGTCTCCAAGTCTTCGGAGGCGGCCCTTTTCTTCCCGTGAGGGGAGGAGACCTTAGGTTCCCCTCCCCGACTATCCTCCTTTGGGGAGGTAACAATTCCCTCGGTTTGGATGAGCAACGTGTGAAGTTTTGCTTCTCTATTCTTCCCCTCGTCTTTCCCCGAGGGCACTTTACTTAGCACATGACCAAGCATCTTGGCTATGGCGGGACTAGGCGAGCCTTCGGGAAGTGGCACCGGACACCTGATTCTCTCCGCCTTGTTGAGCCATTCCTGGCCACAGAGGATTTTTAGAATAATCTTATGATAACTATAAACAAAGTGTTCCGCTTTTCGGTTACGTACTTGGGTATCTGGGCGATTGGCTCAGGCCCGCATCCTCGGTGGTGTCCGGACACTTTACTTGTGGTCCGAAGAATAACTTACACATCCCTTCGAGCGTCACGCCGAAGAAGTGCAGAATAGTCCGCGGACCTTCCGGATTAAACTCCCACATCCGGAGAGGCCGGTGTTTGCACGGCAACATCCGCCGGACCAGCATTACCTGAATTATGCTGATAAGGCTAATGTCCCTCTCAAGAAGCTCCCGGATGCGGCTCTGCAAGGTCGGTACATCATTAGCGGCCCCCCAATCCCGTCCTACATTGGCCCATGACACCAGTTGAGGTGGAGGACCCGAATGGAAGTCGGGGGCAGCCACCCACTTTGTGCCTCTGGGAGCCGTGACGTAAAACCACCTCTGCTGCCATAGATCAGACACTTCTGGGAAGGAGCTCTCCAGCCATGGGGCATCGGCATTCCTGCTTATTACAACTCCCCCGCACTCCACGTGTTGCCCCTCAATCATCTTTGGCTTCACATTGAAGGTATTGAGCCATAGGCCAAAGTGCGGGGTGACATGGGGAAAAGCTTCGCACACAACGATGAACGATGAGATATGAAGGATGGCGTCCAGAGCTAGATCATGAAAATCTAGCCCGTAGTAGAACATGAGCCCTCTCACGAAGGGATCAAGAGTGAAGCCTAAACCGTGGAGGAAGTGAGAGACAAATACGACACTCTCATTGGGCTCGGGAGTGGGGATGATCTGCCCTACAGCGGGGAGCCTGTGCTTGATGTCGGCGGTCAGGTATTTGACCTCCCTAAGCTTCGCAATATCCTCCTCTGTGATAGAGGAAGCCATCCACCGGCCTTGAAGGTTGGATTCATACATGATTGAAGATCCAGAGGGCTTGAGCTTGGGCTTCGGGTGTTGGAACTCGAGATGCAAAAAGGCGCAAGCGTGGTAGAAAAGAGGGATAGGCCTCGGCCCCTTTATAAAGGGGGTGAATATCAAGCGTCCTCAGCGTAACCGCTTGGTGCTTACCTAAAAACATGGAGTCATACCAATAGGCATCGTGGGGTTGCACGCGCCCGTATTGATGGAAAATCCCGCGATAAGGGGAACACGATCTCTGCTTTGGCAAGGTGTGCCAATAAAATCACCTCGCGACGCGTGTCGAGGTAGGCTAAGAAAAACCGGTTCGTGTTGGGCTAGGCCACGATGTGAGAGCACACCGTACAAAAATTGCCAGCAGATCAGATTTATGAAGTGCTATGCTCTCTACGGTGGTGTGCAGAAATTACCTCGCGAAGCTGGACAGAATCCTCAATTTGCGTTGGAGTACCCGGAGATGGAACCCACCTTGCAATGCCGAAGACAAACTGCGCACCGGACTCATCATCATTGAAGCTGGTTTAGGGGCTACTGAGGGAGTCCTGGATTAGGGGGTATCTGGACAGCCGGACTATATACTTTGGCCGGACTGTTGGATCGTGAAGACACAAGACTCAAGACTCCGTCCCGTGTCCGGATGGGACTCTCCTTTGCGTGGAAGACAAGCTTGGCGATCCGGATAATAGATTTCCTTCTTTGTAACCGACTCTGTGTAAACCCTACCCCTCTCCGGTGTCTATATAAACCGGAGGGTTTAGTCCTTAGAGACAGAATCATAATCATCATAGGCTAGCTTCTAGGGTTTAGCCTCTATGATCTCGTGGTAGATCAACTCTTGTAATACTCATATCATCAATATCAATCAAGCAGAAAGTAGGGTTTTACCTCCATCAAGAGGGCCTGAACCTGGGTAAAACATCGTGTCCCTTGCCCCCTGTTACCATTAGCCTTAGACGCACAGATCGGGACCCCCTACCCGAGATCCGCCGGTTTTGACACCGACAGCGGGCTTCATAGGCTCCAGAGGATGACGCCTCAGGAGCCCCGTGCGATGTAGGCGCCACGGCACCAGAGCTTCCAGCTTCAAGCAATGCTTGCCTCCCCGCACCAGCTCCTGGGGCAAGATCAGTGTTGGCGACGGGGAGGGGAGCCATGACGACGGTATTCTCACGAGGCCCCACGAGGCCGGCCGGGCGCAACCCCCATTCGTCGAAGTGAGGCATCTGCCTCGCGAACTCGGCCCCGCCCGAGCAGAGATACAGGAGGCTGCCCCCATGCCGGATATCGCCCAGTGAGGGGTCGCCTGTTAAGACCTCCAGCACCTTCTTCAGTGTTTTGGGCGCCAGTTCCATATCCTGGAGCCTCATGCGGTCCTGACACCTGGTTAGGGCCCACATTAGCCGGGAGTTATGCTGGAGAGGAGCAACGCGACACTGGAGGAACTCCTTCACCACCCGGGGCGTAGTAACGCCGAGCTCTCTCAACCTCCCCAGTCGGCGCCTGACGAAGGAGAGCCGGGGGCTCGCGAGCCTCTCGTGGCCCCATCCCAGTTGAGGATAGCAGGCAATGTCGGATGCGAGAGTAGGGGGCTGGGCACTCCGACATCCACATACAGCCACCACGTCCGGAACCCACTCAAGGAAGGTGGGAGGCTAAAGTCAATCCCCGAGGCAGCCGTCTCTGCCACGGCCTGGAAGGTCACGCACCCCGAGCACTGCAAGGGGTTGGTCAGGCGCAGGGAGAAGAAGTGGTGCAAGAGGGCAATGGAAGGAGCAATGCCCACCATGGCTTCGTAGACAAAAACGAAGACAACAAGAAGGGTAACGGATTGAGGATCAAGGTGCATCATATGGATCTGATAGTGGGAGAGCACCGCATTGAAAAAGGCGGAGAAAGGAGGAACCAAGCCAGCCCACAGGGCGTCGACAAAGAATCGAACCTCCATGACAATCCTGTCGACGGAGGCATGGGATGCAGGCCAAACCATCGTCCTTCCGCACTCATTGAAGCTGGAGGCGAGTGCGAGGTGGATCTTCTCTAAGGCTTCCAGATTGAGCATCAGCGACCGGCCGACGGCAGGCTCAATTGCCGAAGGCGAACTGGATGAGGACACGGGCTTCTTCCCCTTCTCTTTGTTGGTTGGCGCCATGGCGATGGAGGGGGCAGAGCTCAAGTGAGATTGGAAGCGGAAACAGAGGTTCGAGGAAGAGAGGGGAACAGGAAGCACGCGGGCGGCAAATAGGAAATAACTGTGTAAAGCTTCATGGCCGCCTAGCCAGACGGATATTGGGGGAGCATGGGGAAGCAGAGACGCCCACGTCCCATCAGTCGCCACGCGTCGACCAAGGCCGCAGGCTGTTGGGGCCCGCGGTGCTCTGCACTTGCCCTTTGGCTTCGTTGCTAAGACAAGTCCAAGCGCGCCTTGGGCCCGGGGGCTATTGTCGGCGTTCTGGGAACGGGGGTCCCCAGACTTGCCTGCCTGCGGCCTGCAGCGTGGCTCGAGCGGTGGCCCAGTACGACCCGTATTCATCAACCCAAGTTCATGACCCTTGCGAGGGGCCAAGCCTCGCGGGGCGGGCGACACAAGGCTTCCTCAGGGGCGGCTTCACCAGGTAGGCTCGCGAGGAGGCGGAGAGATCAAGGCAAGGAGTACCTCATGAGGTGCTCATGACGCAAGCCATGACGATCAAGACCAGGCGGGCGCCAGCCAGTGCAGTGTGCTCGTTTCCTCTTTGGTGCAAAGGGGGCAAGCGCAGGCGCAGAGTACCGAAGCATCAAGCAAAGGTTTCCATATCGGTGCAACGAGACCAAGACCAGCAGAGCGGCAGGACGGAGATCACCGTGGAGTCCAAGACGGTGTCATCACCAGTGCCTTTAGCAGTCGGAGACCACCTTTAGTCAGGATAGCTTGTACTAGCTGTCCTTCTTCAAAATGGCCGTTGTTGGCTCCGTTCCCGCTCAATTTTTGGGAGGAGGACCAGTCCATCTATATATAGAGATAGCCATCATAGTAGAGGAGGGAGGATCCTTCCCTAGCAGAACACCACACCGGCTCAAGAACACCCCTCGCGAGGCTGTTCTTCCTATGTACTATTCATCACCAGCCCCAGAGGCAATCCACCACACCACACACTGGATTAGGGTGTTACACCACAACGGTGGCCCAAACCAGTATAAATCTCGTGTCCCTTGTGATTGTTCATCGTGCTAGCTTAGATTCGCGGCAAGGTTTTGGGGCATGGATCGGTAGGGAGAAGATCTTCGTGCGCATCCCAGAGTTTGAACCTTGAGGGTTTTGCCGGAACCCGATATCCGACAGACGTACAATTATTTCTTTTGTTCTGCATGATGCTGCACTTAATATGATGCTCACCACTTTCGGTCCTGGAGTGTGGTTGCTGTATGTTGGATTCCCTGTGATTACCAAACACAACACTATATGCATAAATCTGTTGACAAGTTTGGTAGTCCAGTTGATTGGAATAACCCCTGGGGAGATAGGCGCTTTGTTCTCATTGAAGTAAGGGTGATTCACTTAAGGTTGGTACCACAGAGTTTAGTCATCAGGCAGCTGGGAGGTGCATGTCAATGCTGGACAGTGGAAGTCACAATTTTGCGTAGTGTAGATTGGAATGCGCACATTCATGATGTGTTTCCTGCTGGAGAAGATCCTCCGCCTACTAATGGGATTCCACACCCTCTCCATGGTGAAGGCTTCAATGCAGAACAACTATACCAACAACAGTTCCATAATTGGATGGCTCAAAATGTGGCTGTGGGAGCTGCGGCTCATGCTAATGATGAGGATGTTGTGGTGGATGGAGGTGATGAACTCCAGTTTCATCCTGCTTGGGGGGAATGGCCACCCTCCCCCCCTCCAGTGCTCTATAATTTTCAGCAATGGCTGGCTGCTGAAGGCCTACAAGTGCAAGATGGAATGTTGCCTCAGAACAACATGACTGACAGTCCAGCTGCAGCATGGAATGACTCGATTTCTGCTCATAGCAGCTTTGACTCCAGTGCTACACTTTCAGATTCCTATGTTCTGGTTCCAGTTAATCTGATGAGTAGACTTTGGGCAGGGCCTTCCTCCAGTGCCCCTCCTCCTCAGCAATCAACGGATCTCGTCCTTGCTATGGACATCGCTCCTGTTACTGGTATGCTGTCCCTCAACTTCATGGCTGTCAACATCTCTATTTCTACTAATGGTTTGCAACTGAATATGGTTCCTCATGGCAGTATAGTCTCCAATATTCTGTTGAATGAATGCATCCCTGTTTTGCGCCTCAACTCACTGCTGACTGGTACTGTGCGGCCTATCTTGGCATCTTATGGGCCTTGGCGCCATGGCTTTGGTTTTAAGAATGACAGGGTTGAGTTTCAGTTCAGGGTTTCTGAATCTAATGGAGTGTTGGCTATTGATTCTGCCACCAAGCTGATCAAGGAGACTTCTTACTCCACCGTGATTATTGAGGAGATTTCAGATGAGGTAAGGGAAAACTTCACCGTGGACAATTACATTTCTATTTCCTCTGCTCTAGTGCCACCTAGCTCGACTGTGGTCAATGAGGAGATACCTGATGAAAACACTAAGAATGTTCTGGAAGATAAATCCTCTACTGATATAGTTGGGGTAGAGTTAGATACTCCTATTGTGTCTGATCTGACCAACTTCCAGCCTGATGTTGTCAATCCTGATGTTGTGCTCCTTGAAGACACTAGGCAGGTTGTTCTGAATAATCCCACACTGTCTGAGGGTCCTGGTGGTTCTTCTACTGCGACCCCCCTTGCTGGCCGAAAGGGAAAGGTTGTGGTTGCTGAATGTGTTACTTCTCTGCGCTGTAGCACTCGCAAGAACAAATATATATGATGGCTTCCGTATACCCATGACTTCTGATCACAAGCCAAAGCTCTCCAAAGTGAAACCAAGAATTGTCCCTTCTGCTACATCCTCTGCCAACACTGAAGATCTTGCTGATGCAGTCCTTCCTCCACCTGAAGATGCTATCCCTCCCCCGACACCCATATAGGTGATTCAGCAGGTGTGAGTTCACATGTGTGAAATCCCTCCGTCAGAGCTCACTGAAGAAGTTCTCCAGGCTCCCAAGGATGGGGAGCCATCTTCATGTGCTTAATCTTTTCTGCATTATGCCGCTTTTGGTTAATTGGAATGTCTTATGTTGGAATGTTCGCGGTTTAAATTCTAGTGACAAGCAACTTGCACTTTCCAATGCTATCACCTCTAGTGGGTGTGCTATTATCTGTCTGCAAGAAACCAAAAAGACCTCTTTTGATTTAGCCTTTGTTAACTCTTGTTGCCCTCGTCCCTTTGACAAATTTGCATATGTACCTTCTCGGGGGGCTTCTGGGGGCATCATTACTATTTGGAACAGTTGCCTGTTCTCTGCTGATGTGATTGCAACTGAAGATTATGCTCTTGTTACTCGTTTCAAATCAACCCAATCTGCACAATGCTGGACTCTAGTTAATGTGTATGGCCCATGTCAGGGAGAACAACGTGATAACTTCATTAATTGGCTCTTAACCTTAAACATTACAAATGATGAAGATTGGCTTCTAGTGGGGGACTTTAACTTTATCCGTGCTCCTGACAATCGTAACAAGCCAGGTGGAAACATCTCAGATATGATCACATTTAATGATTTTATTAGATCTCAATGCTTGATTGAACTTCCTGTTAAAGGTCGATCATACACTTGGAGTAATATGCAATTGGACCCTCTCCTTGAACAACTGGACTGGTTCTTAACCAACAATAATTGGACACTTTCATATCCAAAGACAATGGTTAAACCTCTTGGGAAACTAGTGTCTGACCACACTCCTTGTGTTGTCCATATAGAAACTGCCATTCCAAGGTCTAAACTTTTTCAGTTTGAATCCTTTGGGATACACCATCAAGGATTCCAAGAAACGGTGAGAAACTCCTGGTCTAAGC
This sequence comes from Triticum dicoccoides, assembly GCF_002162155.2. NCBI lineage: Eukaryota > Viridiplantae > Streptophyta > Magnoliopsida > Poales > Poaceae > Triticum > Triticum dicoccoides. The sequence continues at coordinate 224,616,380 of NC_041381.1, read as the reverse complement.
ATGTTCATTATGATAATACTGCCAATGTAATTTGTAGAAAGCTCAAAAACTTATGGAGAGATCTAAAGATTTGGAGTAAGAACATCTCAAGACTTTCCATAGCAATTGAGAATTCCAACAAAGCTTGAAATGTACTTGATGAGTTAGAGAACAAAAGATGTTTAACTATACCCGAGACGAATTTTTGAATGATTCTTAAGACCCATCTGCTTAGATTACTATCTTACCAACAACAATATTGGAAGAAGAGATTCACTATTCGATGGGTGAAATTTGGTGATGAGAACTCTAAGTTTTTTCAAGCCATGGCGTCGAAAAGATACAGGAGGAATAATATTGCTTCCCTAATGACAGACGATGGGACTTGTATTGAAGATCATGTAGGAAAAGAGTCCATCATTTATCACACTTGTAAGGAACGCATGGGTTCCTCTTCCACAAACACAATGAAGTTTCACCTCGCAAGCATAATTAAAAAATGTGTGGATCTTGATCAACTCACGGTTCCTTTCACCAAGGAGGAAATAGACAGTGTTATTAGGTCTATGCAGGCAGATAGGGCTCCAGGACTGGATGGATTTAATGGAGTCTTCTTAAAATCATGTTGACCAGTCATCAAGGAGGACTTCTATAACCTGTGCAATCAATGTTTTGAGGACAGTCTGAACCTTAAGAGCATTAATGATGGATAGATAACTCTGATCCCCAAAATTAACTCCCCAACCACGGTAAATAACTTTCGACCAATAACTCTGCTGAATTGTTGTCTGAAGGTCATCACCAAAATTCTTGCAAATAGACTCCAACATGTGATTCTGAAAATCGTTCACCGCAATTAATATGGTTTTATCAAAGGATGGTCGATCCAGGACTGCCTGGCCTGGGCATTTGAATATATTCATCAGTGTCAAGCCTCAAAGAAGGACATAGTGCTGTTAAAGCTGGATTTTGCAAAAGCATTCGACACCATTAAACATGATGCAATGATTGATATTATGAGAAGCATGGGATTTAAGAAAAGTGGCTCAACTGGATTGCATGTATTTTCAACTTTGGCAAATCAGCTATGCTCCTCAATGGTACCCCGGGACAACAATTTCTTTGTAAATGCGGAGTCCGGCAAGGTGATCCTTTATCTTTGTTCTTGTAGCGGATCTACTGCAAGCTGCCATTAATGATGCCTTTGCAAAGGATCTCATCAAACTACCTTTTCCATGCTCCCAACGAATGGATTATCCGGTGATACAATATGTGGATGACACGATCTTGTTTCTCTCGGCCTGCCCTGATCAAGCCATGACCATCAGGAATATCCTAACAGATTTTGCAGATTCAATTGGTCTGAAAAGTAATTTCCACAAGTCAACAATGGTTGCAATCAATTGTGATGCTGACAAATGTAAAAGTATTGCTCGAATCTTTGGATGTGTCGTTGAAAAAATGCCTTTTACATACCTTGGCCTCCCTCTTGGAACTACGCGACCCACTTTTCAAGATCTAATGCCTATGGTTTATAGTGTGGAACATTGACTTTTGGCCACACTGAATATGATCTCGTATGGAGGCAATCTATCACTACTAAACTTGGTCATCACGTCCCATATAATCTTGGCGCTATGCACACTAAGAGTCCCGACAAAAATCATAGAACTATTGGACAAAATCAGAAGGAAATGCCTATGGATCAAGAAAACAGAGCAAGGTGACAAGTGTAATTCGCTCGCGGCTTGGGATCTAGTCTGTAGACCAAAGGAATGTTGAGGATTGGGAGTCCTTAACCTAAAAGTTCAAAGTGATGCTCTACTACTCAAATACCTACACAAATTCTACAACCGTCATGATCTACCATGGGTTCACCTGATCTGGTCCACATACTACGACTCGAAAATACCGCATGCCTCTGACACTTGTGGCTCTTTCTGGTGGAGAGACGTCATGAAGCTCATGCCAGTTTATAGAGGGATTGCTCGTGCGCAAGTCTCCAGTGGGTCTGACACTTTGTTCTAGAAGGATCAATGGATGAGTAACATCCTGGCTGAATCCTTCTGACGTGCTTTCTCCTATGCCATAAATGAAGACCTGTCAGTCTAAGGCTTCCTAACTGCAACATCCCTTGATCAGATGTCGAAGTAAATGACCACGGGTAGCCTCATCTGCTCCCCATGGCGATTCAAGACATCGGGGCCGGCTGTGCCCCTCAAGCCTCAAGGACAAAGAGCCGCCTTCCCGGGGCCGGCTGGTCCAAGCGACCGGCTGCTAGAAGGCGGCGGTCCTCAGAAGAGAGCCATGAGACGGGCCAACTCCAAGCAGGCGTCCTCTAGAGAGGCCGGCTCCTAGCAGGCGGCCCCTCGCACCCTCAAAGTTAGCACCCACATAATTACGACGAGACGGGGCGTGGCTATAGTGCAGCCTGCCACCCCCGAATCCCGGGCAGAGCGTGGCCATAGTGTAGCATATCGGGCGGACACCCCTCGCCTGATGCAGCATTGTTGCCACGATGCCCATGACATCACCCATGGCAAAGAAGGCATGCTCCCATTACGGGCTGTCGGTACGGCCCACAGGCGGCGGGCCCTACCTGTCTGTGAGAAGCCAGAAGGCGGCAAGCGCAGGCTAGTCAGTGTAGGGGGAGGCCGACAGGCAGCAGGCGGCCCAGCACCTCCCTCGAAGTCTGGGCGCCATTAATCTGAAGCAACGGGGAGTGGCTACAATGAACGCCCACCAGGCGGCAGTACTGTAGCCACGCCTCCCCCGACAAAGCACACATCATCAGTGGCATCGCCACAGTACTAAGCAGCCGGCAGGACCTGCAAGCGGCGGGCGCGGCCTGTCGATGAAGTACGAGACAGCCAGCGGGACCCACCAAGCGGTGGGCCCCAGCAGCCGGCACAGAAGCCGGCGGCCAGAGACACTGACAGTCGGGTCCTACAACCGACCAGATTACTATTGTACCCCTAGGGGTAGGCCTATATAAACCCCCCAGGGCACCCATGCAAAGGGTTCAGCCTCATGGACACTTCATACCCACACATAGAGAGAGGAAGCTAGGGCTAGCCTGGTTCTTCTTCCCCTTCTCGAGAACAACTCAAGGAGCAAGCTTGTAACCACCATTGTTGCTTGAGTGATCATGCGGAGACCCCGTAGAGCAGGAGTAGGGGTGTTATCTCCTAGGAGAGCCCCGAACCTGGGTAAGATTCACCGGCGTGCATGTTTGCGCCTTATCCCGTTTCCTCGCACCGATGACGTACTATTAGCCCCCTCCATGATAAGCCACCCGTTGGCATATGTCGCATGACACCCCCGACATTTGGCGCCCACCATGGGGCTAGGTGCACCTCGTCCGAAGATCTGTTCTAGATGGGAACCTTGTTCCTCCCCAGCGAGCACAGCCAGCCCGGCACGCCTGATGGCGTTGGAGCTGACGTGCTGCATGGCGTTGAGGCTGCCTATGCGGCGAGCCGCCTCGCTGACCTCATCGGGGAGATCCTCCTCCCCGATGATCCCGTGCCTGACGCGGGAGCAGCCAGCTCCGAGAGCTGCCTTGTCGACCTTCTCGGCAAGTTGGACATCACCAACGAGCCGGCCTCCGACCTGGAGTCGATCTGCTCCACCGACCCGATGCTTGTAGACTCCGACACGGCATCTCTTGACGCCTTCCCCACCAACGTGGTGATCATCGATGACCTGCTTCCTCGCGCCGACAGCGGCAGTAGCACCGTCACGGCGGTGCTCGTCATCAGCCACGACGGAGCCTGTGAGGAGGATGCCCAAGACCCGTTGCAGGAGGCAATGCGGGACTTGTCCGCTCCCATCACGGCAGATGCCAACACCGATACGCTGGAAGCCTGCTGCATCTCGCTCGTTGAGAACGCCAAGAAATTGGCTACCATGAGGCGCCTCTCTGAGGCCTACCAGCGCGAGATGGACCGCGCTGTAGGCGGCACACCAGTTGCTGGCGGGCCCAGCCGAGTTGGCACCGTCCGATAGCGTGGCGCTGCCGTCGCCAGCATGTTTGGCGTAAACCGCCCCGTCTATGCCACACCTGTGGAGAACATATGAGCCGCCCAGGTGGCAGCAGATGAGCTGGACCGCCTGGAGGGCGACGAGCGTCGCTACATGTCTGAGTGCGTGCAACAGCTCCTCGACGCGGCTGCCGCACAACAAGAAGCCGGCTGCCACGTAGAAGAACCCGACCAGCATGCAGAGAACCTCCCGCCCCCGCCCCGGAGCATGGTGCGACCTCCCGGACACCGACTGGTGGCGTCCGCGACAGACGAGACCGAGAGCCGGCTGCCAGCTGCAGTCGCACACGCCTCACCATTGAGCGCGACAAAGACGGCCATCCACGAGCAGTGGAACAATGGGACGACTATCCGCCTCCTCCTCCTCGCAGGGAGAGGCGCGTCTCTCCACCGCCTGTTGAGCACCCTACACTCGGCGACCGGTGGGCCGCCGAGAAGGAGTCGGAGAAAATGACGACTGCCACCGGATCGACCGACTCGCTCGCTCCCTAGCACTGGAAGAAGAAGATTCCATGGGACCACCTTGTTTTGGCCCCTGCATTCGCGACGAGCCCTTCCCTAGAGGGTTCTCGCTCCCGAGAGACACGCCCAAGTACAATGGCTCCGTGAAGCCGGAAGATTGGCTGGTTGACTACTCCATAGCCGTCAACATAGCGAACGGCAACAAGCGTGTTGCCGTGAAGTACGTTCCGCTCATGCTCCAGGGCACGGCCCGGACATGGCTGAACAACCTGGAGCCTCGCAGCATCAACAACTAGGTAGATTTCACTGAAGTCTTCGTCCGCAACTTCACCAGCACCTACAAGCGGCTGCCCAAGCCACGCCGGCTATCACTATGCATTCAAGGCCCTGATGAGTCCACCCGCGACTACTTGACGCGGTGGGCTGAATTGCGCAATTCCTGCGAGGGGGTGCATGAAGTCCAAGCCATAGAGTACTTCACTACCGGGTGCCGAGAGGGCACCTTACTTAAGCACCGACTCCTCTACGATGAGCCGGCCGCACTCGATGAGCTGCTGATAATAGCAGACAAGTATGCCACTACTGACTCTTCCATGAAGTCGGTGCTCCGAGTGGACGCTTCTGGAAAGGTGCTCCCCCCGGCTCCTAGAACGCCGGCTGGCGACAACAGTCGGCGCCAACAACGAATGACAACAAGCACAAAGCCCCCCAGCCGGCCACCACTAGCCGGCAAGTGCCGACAGTTGAAGACCAGCAACCGGAGGGACAACCCGGCCCCAAGCGCCAGAAGGGCGGCAAGCCAGCTTGGTTTCCCACCTCCTTCGGGCAGACCCTCGATGCTCCCTGCAAGTTCCACAGCGGCACAAAGCCGTCCAAGCACACGACCAGGAAATGCCACTGGCTCATTCGCTTCGCCAAGGGAGAAGGACTGCCACCTCCGCCTACTAGCCCGCCGGCTCCTCCTCCCCAGTAGCCGGTAGTCCGTCCAGCAGTCGACGCAATCCAAGATGAATTCCCTGAAGAACATGGAGCCTATGCCGTCTTCACCAGTGTGGCTGATGATAGGCGTAGCCGACATCAGAAGCACCGAGAAGTAAATTCCGTTGCCACAACTGCCCTAGAGTTCATGCACTGGTCTGAGAGACCTATCAGTTGGAGCCATGCAGACCACCTGGAAGTGATGCCTTCTCTGGGTTGTTATGATCTGGTGTTGGACTCTACCCTTGCTACAGAGAGGTGAGCTGCTCATTTCTCCTGGATTCTGATAGATGGCGGTATCAGCATCAACATCCTTTACCGTGATACCATGGAGAAGTTGAGCATCAAAGAGAAGCAGCTGCTGCCCAGTCGTACTATGTTTCATGGAATTGTGCCCGGCCTTTCCCGCTCACCAATCGGCAAGATCAAGACATGTGTCATCTTTGGAGACAAGAATCACTTCTGCCGAGAAGCAATTTGGTTTGAGGTGGTCGGCCTAGAGTACCCCTGTCGTGTTCTCCTAGGCCGGCCAGCTATCGCCAAGTTCATGGTGGTGCCTCATTATGCCTACCTCAAGCTGAAGATGCCTGGAACCAAGGGTATTATCACAATAGTCGGGGACTACGATAAGTCATCCGCCTATGCTGCTGCCAGCAGTCGGGCCGAGTCCCTTGTGATTGCCGCTGAGAAGAAGCTTCTGGACTGGGTGGTGGCCATGGCAGGCAAGCAGCCGGACATGTCACCTGAGCCCAAAGAGTTAGAGACATAGGGCTCCTTCCAGCCGGCCAAAGAAACAAAGAAGATCCCCTTGGACCCATCTCACTCGGAGAGGCACACTATCATAGGTACCAACCTCGATAGCTAATAGGAAAGCGAGCTCATCAATTTCCTCTGTGAGAATTGGGACATCTTTGCATGGTCTCCCAAAGACATGCCGGGTGTTCTGACGGATTTCGCCGAGCACAAGCTACATGTCAGAGCATATGCCAAGCCAGTCAAGCAACCCCTCTGCCGATTATCGGAAGAGAAGAGAAGAATTGTTGGAGAAGAGATCGCCTGCCTGTTGGCAGTCGGCTTTATTATGGAATTTTTCTTCCCAGAATGGCTTGCCAACCCAGTCCTAGTACTGAAGAAGAACAACAAGTGGCACATGTGCATTGATTACACCAGTCTCAACAAAGCTTGCCCCAAGGATCCGTTTGCTTTGCCTCGGATAGACCAAGTGATAGACTCCACAGCCAGATGCGAGCTGCTGAGTTTTTTGGATGCCTACTCGGGTTACCACCAGATCAAGTTGAACCCTACCGACCTCTTGAAGAGCGCCTTCATCACACCATTCGGAGCCTTCTGCTACCTAACCATGACATTCGGCTTGAGAAATGCCAGTGCCATGTTTCAATGTTGCATGCAGAAGTGCCTCCTCAAGCATCTCGACAGAAATGCCCACATCTATGTAGACGATATTGTGGTGAAGACGGAGAAGCACGGTACCCTTTTGGAAGATCTCAAGGAAACCTTTGACAATCTGCGCCGTTTTCAAATCAAGCTCAACCCAGAGAAGTGCGTGTTCGGAGTACCAGCCGGCCATCTCCTTGGCTTCCTGGTCTCCGAACACGGTGTTGAGTGCAACCCTGTGAAGATCAAGGCCATCGAGAGGATGGAGAGACCCACCCGACTGAGAGACATTCAGAAGTTCTCCGGCTGCTTGGCATCCATCAGCCGCTTCATCAGTCGGATGGGCGAGAAAGCCCTTCCCCTGTACCATCTCATGAAGAAAACCACCCACTTCGAGTGCAATGACAAGGCGGACAAAGCCATACTTTCAAGAGGACCCAATCACGGTTGTTTGCACTGCCCCACTTGCCGAGATCATAGGCAACAGAGATGCATCTGGCTGAGTGGCCAAATGGGCCATCGAGTTGGCCCCGTACATCATCTTCTACCAGCCACGCACCACCATCAAGTCCCAAGCACTGGCCGACTTCCTTGTCGACTGCGCCGAGACCCAGTACCTGCCGCCGGCTCCGGACTCCATTCATTGGCGGATGCACTTTGATGGCTGGAAGATGCGCACCGGTTTGGGAGCCGGCATTGTCCTCACCTCTCCCAAAGGCGACAAGCTCAGATACACATTGCAAATTCATTTTGCCACCTCCAACAACGTGGCCGAGTATGAGGCACTAGTACACGGCCTCCAGCTGGCCAAAGAAATCGGCATTCGCCGGATCCTGTGCTATGGCAACTCCGGCTTGGTGGTCCAACAGTCGTTTGGTGACTGGGAGACCAAGGATACAAATATGGCAAGTTACCGCTTCCTCGTTCAGCAACCCAGCGGATATTTTGAGGGGTGCGAGTTCCTTCACGTGCCACGGAACGAAAACGAGACAGCAGATACTCTGGCACAGATCGGCTCCAACCGTCAAGCAATACCGGCTGGCGTCTCCCTTCAGTGCCTCCGCAAGCCGTCAATCAAGCCCTCTCCAGAATCCAAGTCCATCTTCATGCCAGCTGCTGTCGGTGTCAAAATCGGCGGATCTCGGGTAGGGGGTCCCGAACTGTGCGTCTAAGGCTAATGGTAACAGGAGGCGGGGGACACAATGTTTACCTAGGTTCGGGCTCTCTCGATGGAGGTAATACCCTACTTCCTGCTTGATTGATCTTGATGATATGAGTATTACAAGATCTCGTAGAGGCTAAACCCTAGAAGCTAGCCTATGATTATGATTGTTCTTGTCCTACAGACTAAACCCTCCGGTTTATATAGACACCGGAGGGGACTAGGGTTACACAAAGTCGGTTATAGAGAAGGAGATCTACATATCCGAATTGCCAAGCTTGCCTTCCACGCAAAGGAGAGTCCCAACCGGACACGGGACAAAGTCTTCAATCTTGTATCTTCATAGTCCAACAGTCCGGCCAAAGTATATAGTCCGGCTGTCTGAGGACCCCCTAATCCAGGACTCCCTCAGTAGCCCCTGAACCATGCTTCAATGACGATGAGTCCAGCGCGCAGATTGTCTTCGATATTGCAAGGCGGGTTCTTTCTCCGAATACTTCATAGAATATTTTGAACACAAGGATCGTGTTTGGCTCTGCAAAACAAATTTCACACACCACTGTAGAGAGCATAATATTCCACAAATCTAATCTGCTGACAACTTTTCATAGCGTGACATCACGCTGCAGCCTGGTCATTATTCGAACCGTTTTCCAACCTGCTACCACACATATCGCGAGGCAGTTTTATTGGCACGTCTTGTCGAAGCAGAGATCGTGTCCCCTTATCACGGGATTCTCATCAATACGGGTTTGGGTAACCCAACTGCGCCATCATCACGACGCTTGGGAAATAAGCGAGTTTACCGGGCAAGTGGGGAGGCGCAGGATCCCTGCCGCCTTTATAAAGAGATAAGGGCTCCCCCTTTTCACCCACGCCTTCTTCTTCCTCTGCTCATCCATTCTGTGTTGCTCGAGCTCCAGCGCCCAAGCCTTCATCTTATCCGTCCACCAAGGCCCTCCGAAAATGTCTAGATCTGGAGCAGGAGGCAAGTGGATGGCCTGTACTGTCTAGGAGAAGGATATCAAAAAGCTTCGGGAGGCCGGGTATCTGGCCAAGGAAACGGCCATCATCTCCCGACAGTGGGACAGATCGTTCTGACCCCGGAACCCCACGAGAGGGTTGTATTCCTTCCTCACTTTATCCGCGGGCTAGGGTTTCACCTCCACCCATTCGTTCGCGGCATCATGTATTACTACGGGATCGATTTTCATGATCTATCCCCAAATTCCTTCCTCAACATCTCGACATTCATCATCGTGTGCGAGGGCTTTCTCCGCATCTCACCGCACTTCGGCTTATGGCTGAAGATTTTCAATGTGAAGCCCAAGGTAGTGAGCGGCGAGCACGCCGAGTGCGGAGGCGCCATGGTGAGAAAGATGCCCAACGTCACATGGTCATCAAGTACTTTTAACGATTCCTTCAAAGAGTGGCAGCAGCAGTGGTTTTATGTCACTGAGCCGCGCGGCACGGAATGGGCCGCCGCTCCCGAATTCCAATTCAGAGCTCCCCTGGGACTTACATCCTGGCCCAAGAAGGGCTTGAACTGGTCTTCCCCCGATGAACTGTCGGTGCTCCAGACGCGCGTCAAGGATATGGAAGACAATAATATCAAACTTGTCAATGTAGTCTAGGTGATGTTAGTTCGCCGGATTCTTCCTTGTCAACACAGGGCTTGCAATTGATGGGAATTCGACCCGGCCAAGCACCAGCCCCTGCTAAAGCTCTTTGGCTCCTTGAACAAAGACATCTGGAAGGTGCTTTTCAAGTTCGGCAAATCGTGGCCGGACTCAGCCAAGGACCGCGGGTACCAACTGTCCCGCCCTGCAAGTTCGGTAAGTCATTGTATGTTAGCAAGTCACACGTTTTATTTGCATAACCCAAGGGGAATGCTTAATGCGTTTTCCACAACTCTCCTAGGGCTGGACGAAGAAGGCGGGGCGGATCTACTGTCCGGCCCCACTCCCGGAAGAACCGGCCGGCCCACTTCTGACGAAGATGCTGGTCCCGGCGCCTTACAAGGCGCCAAAGAAGAAGGCCGAGAAGGAGGCCAAAAAGACCAGGGGTGGCCTTCGTCTCCGTGGCACTTCGGACACAATATCCGAAGACTCATATGCCCGCTCTTCCTCCGGAGAGGACGAGGAAGAGGGGGAAGACCAATCCCCTGTGAGGGGTGATACGTCTCCAACGTATCTATAATTTTTAATTGCTCCATGCTACTTTATCTACTGTTTTAGGCAATATTGGGCTTTATTATCCACTTCTATATTATTTTTGGGACTAACCTATTAACCAGAGGCCCAGCCCAGATTTGCTGTTTTATGCCTATTTCAGTGTTTCGAGGAAAAGGAATATCAGACGGAGTCAAAACGGAACGAAATCAACTAGAGAAGTTATTTTTGGAAGGAAACCCACCTGATGGACTTGGACCCCACGTCAGAAGATACGGGAGGTGCTCACGAGGGTGGGGGGCCGCCCTACCCCCCTGGGCGCCCCCCTGCCTCGTGGGGCCCCCGTAGCTCCACCGACGTTCTCCCTGCACCCATATATACCTACGTACCCAAAAACTTCCAGAACAGAAGATAGATCGGGAGTTCCACCGCCGCAAGCCTCTGTAGCCACCAAAAACCAATCAGGACCCTGTTCCAGCACCCTGCCGGAGGGGGATCCCATCATCGGAGGCCATCTTCATCATCCCGGCGCTATCCATGATGAGGAGGGAGTAGTTCACCCTCGGGGCTGAGGGTATGTACCAATATCTACGTGTTTGATCTCTCTCCCTCTCGTGTTCTCTCTCGTGTTCCTCTATGGTACGATCTTGATGTATCCCGAGCTTTGCTATTGTAGTTGGATCTTATGATGTTTCTCCCCCTCTACTCTCTTGTGATGAATTGAGTTTCCCCTTTGAAGTTATTTTATCGGATTGAGTCTTTTATGAACACTTGATGTATGTCTTGCGTGGGATAACCGTGGTGACAATGGGTTATTCTATTGATCCACTTGATGTATGTTTTGGTGATCAACTTGCGGGTTTTGTGACACTTGGGAACCTATGCATAGGGGTTGGCACATGTTCTTGACTCTCCGGTAGTAGCTTTGGGGCACTCTTTGAAGTACTTTTATGTTGGTTGGATGAATCTGAGATTGTGTGATGCATATCATATAATCATGCCCACGGATACTTGAGGTGACAATGGGGTATCTAGGTGACATTAGGGTTTTGGTTGATTTGTATCTTAAGGTGTTATTCTAGTACGAACTCTTTTATAGATCGATCCGAAAAATAGCTTTGTGGTGGTTTCGTACCCGACCATAATCTCTAAGTTTGTTCTCCGCTATTAGTGGCTTTGGAGTGACTCTTTGTCGCATGTTGAGGGCTTGTCATATGTTCTATCTATGTTATTATTGTTGAGAGAGCTTACACTAGCGAAAGTATGAACCCTAGGCCTTGTTTCCTACCATTGCAATACCGTTTACGCTCACTTTTACCGCTCGCTACCTTGCTGTTTTTATTATTTCAGATTACAAAAACCTATATCTACTATCTATTTTGCACTTGTATCACCATCTCTTCGCCGAACTAGGGCACCTATACAATTTACCATTGTATTGGGTGTGTTGGGGACACAATAGACTTTTTGTTATTTTGTTGCAGGGTTGTTTGAGAGAGACCATCTTTATCCTATGCCTCCTACGGATTGATAAACCTTAGGTCATCCACTTGAGGGAAATTTGCTACTGTCCTACAAACCTGTGCACTTGCAGGCCCAACAACGTCTACAAGAAGAAGGTTGTGTAGTAGACATCAAAGTCTTTTCTGGCGCCGTTGCCGGGGAGGTTAGCGCTTGAAGGTATATCTTTAGATCTTGCAAGAGAATCTTTTTGTTTCTTGTTTTTATCACTAGTTAAGAAAACTACAAAAAAATGGAGTTGAGTTTGTCTCATACGCTTCACCTTTTTAATATCATTCATGAGTATGATGGAAAGGAAAATTGTGCTCAAGTGCTAGAAGAAGAAATCTATAGAATGTTTTTATATGATGAGCATGATTGCAATGTTGTTAGTATGAATTCCTTGAATATCCATGATGCTAATGATATGCAAAGCCACAAGCTTGGGGAAGCTATGTTTGATGGAGATGATATTTTTTGTCCCACAAGCTTTGATGAGCAAATTTACTATGATGAAAGCATGCCTCCTATCTATGATGATTATTGTGATGATACGTATGCTATAAAGAAAAAGTTTGCTTATGTGGAGAGTAGAAAATTTTGTATGCTTGTAGATCATGAAAAGAATGCTTTAGGTGCTGGTTATATTGTTGAATTCATTTGTGATGCTACTGAAAATTATTATGAGAGAGGAACATATGCTTGTAGGAATTGCAATAATGTCAAGTTTCCTCTCTATGTGCTTAAATTCTTGAAGCTATGCTTGTTGTGCCATCCTATGCTAGTTGATTATTGTTCCCATAAGTTGTTTTCTCACAAAATACCTATGCATAGGAAGTGGGTTAGACTTAAATGTGCTAGTCATATGCTTCATGATGCTCCCGTTATGTTTCAATTCTTATCTTTTTAGTGAGCATCATTGTCATCATCATGCCTAGCTAGAAAGGCATTAAAGAAAAGAGCTTGTTGGGAGACAACCCAATATTTATCCTTACTGTTTTTGTGTGCCCACATGATTATGCTACTGTAATAATAATGTTTTATAGCTTTTTGTTTCAATAAAGTGCCAAGTAGAACCTTTGGGAAGACTTGGGTGAAGTTTATGTGATCTTGCTGTGAAAAACAGAAACTTTTGCACTCACGAAATTAGCTGCCATGTTTTACTGGAGAGTGATTTTAGGTTGATTCTTTTTGCAGATGATTAATAGACAAATTGCTCATGTCCAGAAATTTATTTCATAATTTTTGGGGTTCCAGAAGTATACGTTTGATACAGATTACTACATACTGTTCTGTTTTTGACAGATTTTGTTTTCTATGTGTTGTTTGCTTATTTTGATGAATCTATGGGTAGTATTAAGTGGTATGAACCATAGAGAAGTTGTAGTACAGTAGATATTACACAATTATGAATTTATAATGAGTTCATTAAAGTACCTAAGTGGTGGTTTTATTTTCTTATACTAACGGAGCTTACGAGTTTTGTGTTGAAGTTTTGTGTGGTTGAAGTTTTCAAGTTTTGGGTAAAGATTCGATGGACTATGAAATAAGGAGTGGCAAGAGCATAAGCTTGGGGATGCCCAAGGAACCCCAAGGTAATATTCAAGGACAACCAAGCAACTAAGCTTGGGGATGCCCCGGAAGGCATCCCCTCTTTCGTCTTCATTTATCGATAACTTTACTTGGAGCTATATTTTTATTCACCACATGATATGTGTTTTGCTTGGAGAGTCATTTTATTTTGTTTGTTTTTGCTTGTTGTTAGTTATAATAGTGTTTTTCTTCTTTAGTTTCAATAAAAAGTCAAGGATAGCGTTTGCCATGCTTATTTTGCTAGTATACATGTTGCTGTTTGAAAACAGAAAGTTTACCGCTGTTGCGAAAATTCTCTAGAAAAGTCAGAGCATGGTAGAACGTTGAATATTTTTGCATTTTGAGCTCTGATAAATTTATTACAATGGGAATTTTAGTTCATAATTTTTGGAGTCAGGGAAGTATTGATACTCTTGCATTATTTACAGACTGTACTATTTTGGCAGATTGCTGTTATGTTTGCGTTGTTTGCATATGTTTGCTTGTTTAATGATTCTATTTGATGATAGGAGTATTAAATATGCAGAGTCATTTAGTATTCAATGTTGAATAATAATTTTAGTGATTTTTTACAGTAGAATATGATAAGGTTTTGCATTGGTTTATACTAACCTATCTCACGAGTTCTTGTTGAGTTTGTTGTGAATGAAGCTTTTGATAAAAAAGGAGAAACTATGATATGAGAGGAATTAAGGAGACACAAAAGTTCAAGCTTGGATAATATTTCAAGAAGTCTCAAGCATCTAAGCTTGGGGATGCCCCGGTAGGCATCCCACCTTTCTTCTTCAACAACTATCGGTTAGTATCGGTTGAGCCTAAGTTTTTGCTTCTTCACATGAGTTGTGCTATCCTTGCAATGTAGTTTTCTTTAGCTTTGCTTTCTGTTTGAATAAAGTATCAAGATCTGAAATTCTTTAATGAGAGAGAGCCGTACACAAATTGGAATTTGCTAGAATACTCTATGTGCTTCACTTATATCTTTCGAGCTTGATAGTTTTGCTCATAGTGCTTCACTTATATCTTTTGAGCGTGATATTTTTTGCTCTAGTGCTTCACTTATATCTCTTAGAGCATGGTGGTAGTTTTATTTTGAAGAAATAGATGAACTCTCATGCTTCACTTAGATTATTTTGAGAGTCGTTAATAGCATGGTAATTTGCTTAATGTTAATATACTTGGTATTCAAGATATGTGAAACTTTCTTTTGAGTGCGTTGAATACTAAGATAAGTTTGATGCTTGATAATTGTTTTGAGATATGAAGGTGATAATATTGGAGTCATGCTAGTTGAGTAGTTGTGAATTTAAAGAATACTTGTGTTGAAGTTTGTGATTCCTATAGCATGCACGTATGGTGAACCGTTATGTGATGAACTCGGAGCATGATTTATTTATTGACTGTCTTCCTTATGAGTGGCAGTCGGGGACGAGCGATGGTCTTTTCCTACCAATCTATCCCCCTAGGAGCATGCACGCAATACTTTGCTTTGGTTTTTGATGACTTCTAAATTTTTGCAACAAGTGCATGAGTTCTTTTGATTAATGTTGAGTCCATGGATTATACGCACCCTTTCACCCTTCCATTATTGCTAGCCTCTCTTGTGTCGCGCAACTTTCGCTGGTACCATACACCCACCATATACCTTCCTCAAATCAGCCACCATACCTACCTATCATGGCATTTCCATAGCCATTCCGAGATATATTGCCATGCAACTTTCCACCGTTCCGTTTATTATGACACGCTCCATCATTGTCATATTGCTAGCATGATCATGTAGTGGACATCGTATTTGTGGCAAAGCCACCGTTCATAATTCTTTCATACATGTCACTCCTGATTCATTGCATATCCCGGTACACCGCCGGAGGCATTCATATAGAGTCATACTTTGTTCTAAGTATCGAGTTGTAATTGTTGAGTTGTAAGAAAAATAAAAGTGTGATGATCATCATTATTAGAGCATTGTCCCAAGTGAGGAAAGGATGATGGAGACTATGATTCCCCCATAAGTCGGGATGAGACTCCGGCCGAAAAAAATAAAAGAGGCCAAAGAAGCCCAAAAAAAAGAGGCCAAAAAAAAGAGAGAGAAAAAAAGGCCCAAATAAAAAAATGAGAGAAAAAGAGAGAAGGGACAATGCTACTATCCTTTTACCACACTTGTGCTTCAAAGTAGCACCATGATCTTCATGATAGAGAGTCTCCTATGTTGTCACTTTCATATACTAGTGGGAATTTTTCATTATAGAACTTGGCTTGTAACGATGGGCTTCCTCAAAAGTGCCCTAGGTCTTCGTGAGCAAGCAAGTTGGATGCACACCCACTTAGTTTCTTTCATTGAGCTTTCATATACTTACAGCTCTAGTGCATCCGTTGCACGGCAATCCCTACTCACTCACATTAATATCTATTAATGGGCATCTCCATAGCCCGTTGATACGCCTAGTTGATGTGAGACTATCTTCTCCTTTTTGTCTTCTCCACAACCACCATTCTATTCCACCTATAGTGCTATGTCCATGGCTCACGCTCATGTATTGCGTGAAAGTTGAAAGAGTTTAAGATTACTAAAGTATGAAGCAATTGCTTGGCTTGTCATCGGGGTTGTGCATGATTAAATACTTTGTGTGATGAACATAGAGCAACAGCCAGACTATATGATTTTGTAGGGATAACTTTCTTTAGCCATGCTATTTTGAGAAGACATGATTGCTTTGATTAGTATGCTTGAAGTATTATTATTTTTGTGTCAATATGAACTTTTGTCTTGAATCTTTCGGATCTGAATATTCATGTCACAATTAAGAAGATTTACATTGAAATTATGCCAAAGTATCACTCCGCATAAAAAATTCTCCTTTTATCATTTACCTACTCGAGGACGAGTATGAATTAAGCTTGGGGATGCTTGATACCTCTCCAACGTATCTATAATTTTTGATTTCTCCATGCTACTTTATCTACTGTTTTAGGCAATATTGGGCTTTATTATCCACTTTTATATTATTTTTGGGACTAACCTATTAACCGGAGGCCCAGCCCAGAGTTGCTGTTTTATGCCTATTTCAGTGTTTCGAGGAAAAGGAATATCAGACGGAGTCAAAACGGAATGAAATCAACTGGAGAAGTTATTTTTTGAAGGAAACCCACCTGATGGACTTGGACCCCACGTCAGAAGATACGGGAGGTGCTCACAAGGGTGGGGGGCGCGCCCTCCCCCTGGGCGCGCCCCCTGCCTCGTGGGGCCCCCATAGCTCCACCGACGTTCTCCCTGCACCCATATATACCTACGTACCCAAAAACTTCCAGAACAGAAGATAGATCGGGAGTTCCATCGCCGCAAGCCTCTGTAGCCACCAAAAACCAATCGGGACCCTGTTCCGGCACCCTGCCGGAGGGGGATCCCATCACCGGAGGCCATCTTCATCATCCCGACGCTATCCATGACGAGGAGGGAGTAGTTCACCCTTGGGGCTGAGGGTATGTACCAGTAGCTACGTGTTTGATCTCTCTCTCTCTCTCTCTCTCTCGTGCTCTCTCTCGTGTTCCTCTATGGCACGATCTTGATGTATCCCGAGCTTTGCTATTGTAGTTGGATCTTATGATGTTTCTCCCCCTCTACTCTCTTGTGATGAATTGAGTTTCCCCTTTGAAGTTATTTTATCGGATTGAGTCTTTTATGAACACTTGATGTATGTCTTGCGTGGGATAACCATGGTGACAATGGGTTATTCTATTGATCCACTTGATGTATGTTTTGGTGATCAACTTGCGGGTTTCGTGACACTTGGGGACCTATGCATAGGGGTTGGCACACGTTCTTGACTCTTCGGTAGTAGCTTTGGGGCACTCTTTGAAGTACTTTTATGTTGGTTGGATGAATCTGAGATTGTGTGATGCATATCGTATAATCATGCCCACGGATACTTGAGGCGACAATGGAGTATCTTGGTGACATTAGGGTTTTGGTTGATTTGTATCTTAAGGTGTTATTCTAGTACGAACTCTTTTATAGATCGATCCGAAAGAATAGCTTTGTGGTGGTTTCGTACCCGACCATAATCTCTACGTTTGTTCTCCGCTATTAGTGGCTTTGGAGTGACTCTTTGTCGCATGTTGAGGGCTTGTCATATGTTCTATCTATGTTATTATTGTTGAGAGAGCTTACACTAGCGAAAGTATGAACCCTAGGCCTTGTTTCCTACCATTGCAATACCGTTTATGCTCACTTTTACCGCTCGCTACCTTGCTGTTTTTATTATTTCAGATTACAAAAACCTATATCTACTATCTATTTTGCACTTGTATCACCATCTCTTCGCCGAACTAGTGCACCTATACAATTTACCATTGTATTGGGTGTGTTGGGGACACAAGAGACTTTTTGTTATTTCGTTGCAGGGTTGTTTGAGAGAGATCATCTTTATCCTACGCCTCCTACGGATTGATAAACCTTAGGTCATCCACTTGAGGGAAATTTGCTACTGTCCTACAAACCTGTGCACTTGCAGGCCCAACAACGTCTACAAGAAGAATTTTGTGTAGTAGACATCAAGGGGAAGAAAGAAAAGGACGGCCTCCACGTCCTTGGAGGCCGAGTCGCCTAAGAAGGGTAAAACTCCCCCCAGAGGAGTCCACCGCCGCTACAGACAGCAGCCCGGATTGGGATCCCAGGGCCCAGCCCCTGGTGAACTCGTCAGTATATAAAATCCAAACACGTTTACGCATCTAGACTCACCATGGCATAATATTTTAATCTGAGCCATACTTTTTTGCAGTACGGCGAGGTCCCACACCGAACAATCCTCGTCGGAGGATTTACTGGGCTCGAATGCTATGGACAGCGGGACACCCTCGAAGGCCCCTTCCCCCAAAAATGTGAACGACACCGAGGCTTCGTCCCAAAGGGACCCAGGCCAAGGAGGGGAAGAAAAGGTCGTCAAGGCGGCGCCAGGAGGTCAAACTCCAGGGGCCGGACACACGAGAGAAAAGGCTCCCATGGATGTCGATGGCGGGGGCTATATCAAATTCGGCTCCCAGCCGGACATGATTCTGGGGGCCGATACGGCTCCAGAATCAGGCAGACAACCTCCCTCGGCTGGAGGGGGTGCGCATGTTCCCCCGGCAACCTCTGTCCAACTAGAGGTGCCGGACACTTTATCGGTAGCGCTGAAGAGCGCCTCCATCATTGAAGAACACCGTGCCCTTATGGGTGCAGTGATTGAGAAGATTCAGTCCGCTGAGAGTGGACTTAATGAAGCCTGTGTCAGCCTTATAACGGGCTTTGAGGTATGTTTTATGAGGTTTCGAAGAGTGTCATTGTATAGGTAGTAGCCCCTGATACACTGTTCGGTGAAAGAAGGAACCGGACAAAGGATCAAATATATGTTCGCAGGAGACTTACTTTATGTCATCTCTTCCTTTTTTTAAACAGGCGTATGTAGCGACTGCCGCATCTCATACTGTGGAAGTCTCCGGACTGAAGCGGGGTCTAGAGTGGGCCGAAGAAGAACTCGGCCGAGTGAAGAAGCAGTTGGAGGATAACCAAGGTATGCAAAAACCTTGTTCGCATTCAGCGTGAATGAATAAGTTAGTATGATGAAAATATTTTTATGATGTGCTCTAGGGGGACGGCCAAAATTGAGGCTCTTAAGAAGGTTGTGGCCGAAGCCGAGAAGAAGGCAGTCGTAGAGCAGGCTCTTCGTGAAAAGCATGAGGCCAGGGTTATTGAAGCTGAGCAAGAGCTTTAAGAGGTCGTGAAGAAATGCGAGACCTTGGAACAAAGTTTATCGGGGAAAGATTCCGAACTCTCCCAAGCTCGCCAAGCCGCATGTGATGCCCGGGGGGAAGCCCAAGGCGCCCTGAAGGAAATCCAGGAGGCGAGGAAGATCGCGGCTGGTAAGGCTTTTTCTATGCAAAGCGGGTATTTGAAGGGATAAAATCATGTTCACTAATTTGAATTCGGATTTCTCCAAGGGTATTTGCAGAGCTGCCATGCAGCATATCTGATGCCGCCCAATTCTACCGAGCCGAAGAAAGGAGCACTGCGGAGAAGCTCTTCTGGTTGCAGTATCTGGCACCAAATTATCCGGTGCCATTTGCCGATCAGCTGAAACAGCTGATCGAACTGCATAAGGCAGCCAAACTAGCCATGAAGGATTTAATTATCCGGCTATGGCCCGCCGAGCCGATTCCAAGCAGCTACTTCGGGCTCATGAAGCGGCTTATGAGTTCCTGCCCTCGACTCGAAGTCATCAAGTGGTCGGTCTGTATGGAGGATGCATGAATGGCCTTCGCCCGCGCAAAGGTGCACTGGGGGAATATGGATGCTCAAAAGCTGATGACCGAGGGACCGCCGGAGGGGAAGGAGCACCGCAAGCCTGAGTTATATTATGATAGTGTCCTAAAAGGATCCCGCCTTGCAGCGAAGCAATGCACCAAGGACATTATATTTCCATGAATACAGTCATGTTGTCCTTTGTAATGTTGAACAAGGTCATTTCTATTATTTACTGCCTCTTATTTGAAAAAATTTCCTCCTGGGCGGCCGTTTTGTATATTAATCCTAAGAGTTGGCCAGTCGTTGGCTTCTGCCCCCACGTAGGAAGTATGGGGGTGTTCGGGATAAACCTGAGCACTCTTTATCCCAGTTTTGGGTCCTTGAAGGAGGTGTTCAACACAACGAACCAGGCAATCGGACTATAAGGCTTTATCACTCTCACTTAGCCATAGGAGTTTGACAACAGGAAGGTAGGCGCAGCCCCTGGTGTTCGGAAGACCACACGAGGGGCTCTATAAGCACCTGATCGGAAGAAAAGCCGATCCATCATACGCTGCATTAGTTATCGCATAATGTGGAAGAAATCCTTAAAGATTTTACAACCTCTCGAACAGCTGACCAGCTCTCGCCGTATAATGACAGTCAGTTTTTGGCTTTCTCTACCGAGGCGCTCGTCCGAAAGAACCGAGACACAATCGCAGTAGTTCTCCCTGTGCCGCCTTAGCCGATATAGCGGAACATAAGGCAGCAAAACATGGGAGCCGGGCAAACCCAACTATTGACCCAAGACATGATTCGGAGCTGATGCATATAATGCTATAAGTTCAGGGTGCCGAACGACCGCGAAGGTGTTTGGACTTTATTGCCGTATTATAGGTACGATGAAGCCCCTGGCATATTAAGGCATATCGCGGTGTATGGATGCCATTTGACAAGGAGTGTCAATAAGAAACAACAGTAGATAAGCGTCATATAAAGCCACATGTTGTAATTGAATAACACGTCGATGCGTACGAATACAAGTAATGTGATAAAAAGAAATATGACTTCGGAACCTGCTGAGATCAGGCGGGAGGAGGCTGTGCGCGGATCCGAAGTGTAATCGGATGGTCATCCAGGGGAATATCTAAGGATTCCCTTACACATTCGAGCTGTTTCCATGTCGCCAGTCCTGGCCTATGCAAAAATGGACCTGCAAAGAAAGTGCAAAAAGATATTTTGTGTGCCACGGAGCGGTTAAGCCGCATTGTATGGCCTATCCTAGATGTGCCTCCGTTTACTGCCGGAGTGTTTTAATTGAGCTCCGAACGAGCCCATAATGCATCATCAAGTTTTTTTGGACCAATTCTTTCTAGATCTATTGACAGTCTTTTGAAAAATTAATTTGAGCTCTCTATTGCTCAACTCTACTTGACCACTAGACTGCGGATGATAAGGAGATGCGATTCTATGATTAACATCATACTTAGCAAGCATCTTACAGAAAGCACCATGAATAAAATGTGAACCACCATCAGTCATAAGATATCTAGGGACTCCAAACCTCGGAAAAATAACTTCTTTAAGCATTTTAATAGAAGTGTTATGATCAACACTACTAGTTGGAATAGCTTCTACCCACTTAGTAACGTAATCAACAACAACTAAAATATGTGTATAACCATTAGAGGCAGGAAAAGGTCCCATATAATCAAAGCCCCAAACATCAAACGGTTCAACAACAAGAGAATAATTCATAGGAATTTCTTGATGTCTACTAATATTACCAATTCTTTGGCATTCATCACAAGATAAGACAAACTTACAAGCGTCCTTGAAGAGAGTAGGCCAATAAAAACCAGATTGCAGTACCTTGTGTGCAATTCTATCTCCAGCGTGGTGTCCTCCATATGATTCAGAGTGACACTTGCGTAGGATCTGTTCCTGCTCATGCTCAGGTACATAACGTCTAATAACACCATCTACTCCTTCTTTATAAAGGTGTGGATCATCCCAGAAGTAATGTCTTAAATCATAAAAGAACTTTTTCTTTTGCTGGTATGTGAAACTAGGAGGTATAAATTTAGCAAGAATGTAATTAGCATAATCAGCATACCAAGGAGAAGTATGAGACGCATTAACGACCGCTAATTGTTCATCAGGAAAGCTATCATCAATAGGCAGTGGGTCATCAAGAACATTCTCTAACCTAGACAAGTTGTCTGCAACGGGGTTCTCAGCTCCCTTTCTATCAATAATATGCAAATCAAATTCTTGGAGCAGGAGAACCCATCTAATGAGTCTAGGCTTAGCATCTTTCTTTTCCATAAGATATTTAATAGCAGCATGATCAGTGTGAATAGTTAACTTTGGAATCAACAATATAAGGTCTAAACTTATCACATGCAAACACAACTGCTAAGAATTCTTTTTCAATAGTAGCATAATTTCTCTGGGCGGTATCAAGAGTCTTACTAGCATACTGGATAACATTCAATTTCTTATCAACTCTTTGCCCTAGAACAACACCTACAGCATAATCACTAGCATCACACATAATTTCAAAAGGTAAATTCCAATCAGGTGGCTGAACAATAGGTGCAGTGATCAAAGCTTTCTTAAGTATTTCAAATGCTTCTACACAATCATCATCAAAGACAAAAGGAATATCTTTTTGCAATAAATTAGTCAGAGGCCTAGAGATTTTAGAAAAGTCCTTAATGAACCTCCTATAGAAACCGGCATGACCAAGGAAACTTCTTATACCTTTTATGTCCTTGGGACATGGCATCTTTTCAATAGCATCAACTTTGGCTTTATCAACTTCAATACCTCTCTCGGAAATCTTATGCCCCAAAACGATGCCTTCATTAACCATAAAGTGACACTTTTCCCAATTCAGGACGAGACTAGTGTCTTCGCATATCTGCAAAACTCGATCAAGGTTGCTCAAGCAATCATCAAAAGAGGATCCATAAATGGAGAAGTCATCCATGAATACCTCACAAATCTTTTCACAAAAGTCAGAGAATATAGCCATCATGTATCTTTGAAAGGTAGCAGGCGCATTACATAAACCAAAAGGCATACGTCTATAAGCAAAAGTACCAAAAGGGCAAGTAAAAGTAGTTTTAGATTGATCCTTCGCCGACACAGGTATTTGAGAGAAACCAGAATAACCATCTAGAAAGCAAAAATGTGTGTGTTTGGATAGTCTTTCTAGCATTTGATCAATAAAAGGTAAAGGGTAATGATCTTTCTTAGTAGCCTTATTTAACTTATGGAAATCAATTACCATCCTATAACCTGTAATAATTCTTTGCGGGATCAATTCATCTTTATCATTAGGAACAATGGTAATACCTCCCTTTTTAGGAACACAATGGACATGGCTTACCCATTCACTATCGGCAACAGGATAAATTATACCTGCCTCAAGGAGCTTTAGTATCTCCTTTCTTACCACTTCTTTCATCTTGGGATTTAGTCATCCTTGAGGATCTCTAGCTGGTTTAGCATCGGCCTCTAAATTAATTTTGTGTTGGCATAACGTGGGACTAATGCCCTTAAGATCATCCAGAGTATATCCAATAGCAGCGCAGTGCTTCTTCAGAGTTTTCAACAATCTTTCTTCTTCTTGCTCTGAAAGGTTAGCACTAATAATAATAGGATATATTTTCTTTTCACCAAGATAAGCATACTTAAGATTATCATGTAATGGTTTGAGTTCAAACACGGGATCACCCTTGGGTGGAGGGGGATCCCCAAGAATTTCAACAGGAAGGTTGTGTTTAAGCATGGGTTCCTGGTTAAGGAACACTTCATCTATTTCCCTTCTTTCCTTCATAAACATATCATTTTCATGGTCAAGCAAATATTGTTCTAACGGATCAGTAGGAGGCACGGCAATGGAAGCAAGACCAATAATCTCATCCTTACTAGGTGATTCTCTATCACAAGGTTGTCTACGAAACTTAGCAAAATTAAACTCATGGGACATACCCTCTAAGCCAATTGTAACAGTATTCTTTTCACAATCAATCCTAGCACTAGCTGTATTCAAGAAGGGTCTACCAAAAATAATGGGACAAAAATCATCTTGTGGGGAACCAAGAACAAGGAAATCGGCAGGATATTTAACCTTCCCACACAAGACTTCAACATCTCTAACTATCCCAACTGGTTTAATGGTATCCCTATTAGCAAGCTTATAGTAACATCAATGTCTTCTAATTCAATGGGCGCAATATCATGCATAATTTCTTTATATAAGTCATAGGGTATTGCACTAGCACTAGAACCCATATCACATAAGCCATGATAACAATGATCTCCTATTTGAACAGAAATAACACGCATGCCTACCATAGGTCTATGTATCTTAGTATCTGGTCTAGCAATATTAGCAGTCTCACCACAAAAATAAATAACATGCCCATCTAAATCATCATCCAAGAGATCTTTAACCATAGCAATACTAGGTTCAACTTTGATTTGCTCAGGAGGTGTATACGTCCTAGTATTACTCTTACGAACAACAGTCGAAGTTTTAGCATAATCCTTTATCCTAGCAGGAAAAGGAGGTTTCTCAACATAAGTAGTAGGAACAATATGATCACTATAAGTGACAGTCTTTTCTTCAAATGTAATAGATGCAACTACTTTTACTTCAATGGGAGGATTATATTTAAACCACTTTTCTTTAGGGAGATCAACATGAGTAGCAAAAGATTCACAGAAAGAAGCTACTATCTCAGATCAAGTCCATACTTAGCGCTAAATCCACGAAAAGCATCGGTATCCATAAAAGATTTAACACAATCGAACTTAGGTGTCATTCCTGACTCCTTACCATCGTCGGAACCCCAATATTCAGAGTTGCATTTAATTCTTTCCAATAAGTCCCATTTGAAATCAATAGTCTTCAGCATATAAGAACCAGCACAGGAAGTATCGAGCAGGTTGCGATCATTGAGAGAAAGCCGAGCATAAATTTTTTGAATAATCATTTCTCAGGAGAGCTCATGATTGGGGCATGAATATAACATTGACTTAAGCCTCCCCCAAGCTTGAGCGATGCTTTCTCCTTCGCGAGGCCAGAAATTATATATGTAATTACGATCACGATGAACAAGATGCATAGGATAGAACTTCTGGTGAAATTCCAACTTCAATCGCTTATAGTTCCAAGATCTCATATCATCACATAGCCTATACCATGTTAATGCACCTCCCTTCAAAGATAAATGGAAGACCTTCCTTTTGACAACATCATCAGGAATACCTGCAAGCTTAAATAATCCACAAACTTCATCCACAAAGATAAGGATGCAATGTTCCATGTCCTGTAAATGGATTAGCTAGCAGTTTCTCTATCATACCCGAAGGAATCTCAAAGTAAATATTTTAAAAAAGTTCAGTAGGTTGTGGAGCAACTCTTTGCTCTTCTGGTCAGGGTGAAGATACCCCGAACAAGCCCCTCAAAGGATTAGTTTCCATAGTGACAAGTAACAGAAAATTTCAGCACAATATATAAATGTTTCCTTACCAAGTTCCACTCACCAAAAGCGTTACACTCCCCGACAACGATGCCAGAAAAGAGTCTTGATGACCCACAAGTGTCGGGGATCTATCGTAGTCCTTTCGATAAGTAAGAGTGTCAAACCCAACGAGGAGCAAAAGGAAATGATAAGCGGTTTTCAGTAAGGTTTTCTCTGCAAGCACTGAAATTGTAGGTAATAGATAGTTTTGTGATAAGATAAATAGTAACGAGTAACAAGTAAATAAAGTAAATGAAGTGCAGCAAGGTGTCCTAATCCTTTATGTAGCAAAGGATAAGCCTAGACAATTTCTTATAATGAGAAAGGAGCTCCCGAGGACACATGGGAATTATCATCAAGCTAGTTTTCATCACGTTCATATGATTCACGTTCGGTACTTTGATAATTTGATATGTGGGTGGACCGGTGCTTGGGTACTGCCCTTACTTGGACAAGCATCCCACTTATGATTAACCCCTATTGCAAGTGTCCGCAACTACAAAAGAAGTATTAAGGTAAACCTAATCACAACATTAAACATATGGATCCAAATCAGCCCCTAACGAAGGAACGCATAAACTAGGGTTTAAGCTTCTGTCACTCTAGCAACCCATCATCTACTTATTACTTCCCAATGCCTTCCTCTAGGCGCAAATAATGGTGAAGTGTCATGTAGTCGACATTCACATAACACCACTAGAGGAAAGACAACATACATCTCATCAAAATATCGAACGAATACCAAATTCACATGACTACCAATAGCAAGACTTCACCCATGTGCTCAGGAACAAACGTAACTACTCACAAAGCATATTCATGTTCATAATCAGAGGGGTAATAATATGCATTAGGGATCTGAACATATGATCTTCCACCAAGTAAACCAATTAGCATCAACTACAAGGAGTAATCAACACTACTAGCAACCCACCGGTACCAATTTGTGGTTTTGATACAAGATTGGTTACAAGAGATGAACTAGGGTTTTGAGAGGAGATGGTGCTGGTGAATATGTTGATGGAGATTGACCCCCTCCCGATGAGAGGATCGTTGGTGATGACGATGGTGATGATTTCCCCCTCCCGGAGGGAAGTGTCCCCGGCAGAACGGCTCCGCCGGAGCCCTAGATTGGTTCCGCCAAGGTTCCGCCTCGTGGCGGCGGAGTTTCGTCCCGGAAGCTTGACCATGATTTTTTCCAGGGTAAAAGCCCTCATATAGCAGAAGATGGACACCGGGGGGGGGGGGCACTAGGGGGCCCAGGAGACAGGGGCGCGCCCAGTAGGGGTGGGCGCGCCCCCCACCCTCCTGGCCAGGGTGTGGGCCCCCTGATGTATTTCTTCTGCTCAATAATTCTTATTAATTCCAAAAATAGGTTTCGTGGAGTTTCAGGATTTTTGGAGCAGTACAGAATAGGTTTCCAATGTTTGCTCCTTTTCCAGCCAGAATTCCAGCTGCCGGCATTCCCCCTCTTCATGATAAACCTTGTAAAATAAGAGAAAATAGACATAAGTATTGAGATATAATGTGTAATAACAGCCCATAATGAAATAAATATTGATATAAAAGCATGATGCAGAATGGACATATCACTAACCATGGCATTATAATCTAAATAAGCGGGAGGCAACTCCATATCATTTTCATGTATGGGTATCTCAAGAAAGTTAGCCACATGGGTTGCATAAATCCCACCAAACAAATCTCCAGCTAAACCATTATTATGCAACCTACGTGCAACAATGTCCCCCAAGTTATATTGTTTATCACCAAATACAACACTCTTGAGAACACTAAGATCCGAGACACACATGTGACAAGCTTCAGCCTTACCGTTAATGCATCTACCTATGAAGAGCAAAGTAATGTATAGCAGGAAAATGGATGCTCCCTATGGTAGCTTGTGCTATTTCTCTAGATTCTCCCATAGCGATACTAGCAAGAAAGTCTTTATATTCAGATTTGCGAGGTTCATTAACGCTGCCCCACTGAGGGAGTTTACAAGTAGTAGTAAAATCTTCTAAGTCCATGGTATAGGATTTATCATGGTACTACTATTCATGAATTTGGTCAAAGGAATGGAGCAAAGGAAAATTGTAGGATTTGTTCCTTTAGTGTCTCCTTGAAAGAAAAACCATAGGAATTTTAATTTCAACTTGTCCTCCTTTTCAAATTCCTATTCATGAAGCATAAGACTAAGAGATAGTAGCATAATAGCATTATAACCGTACATTTTCTTGTGGTTTGACTTAATCTCACCTTGCTTCTTTGCATCCTGTGATCTTCCAGTTCTTGTGTACCAAACACCCAGATTGGCAGAAATCCTGTGTTTTTAAATTCTCTATTTTGCATGTGCATTCCTATCGTATTACTGTGTATTTTCTATCCATGCGTTGTTAGAATCCTCCAATTTGAACGAGCCCTTACAGAATTACTTCTCTTACAAATAGTTGTCAAATAAAACCTTGCGTGGTTTGTCCCGCTCCTGCTGGGCCGTCGTCCACCCAAGCTCAGCTGCTCCCACGATAGAAGGGTCCAACACAGCAGGGATCCGGTCTCCAGACTGTCTCTCGCCGCCTCAGATCTTCTTCCCCGCCGCCGGCAGCCCTGACAATTACATTACCATCATCAGCCGAGCAGATGACCTCGAGGACTACACGGGTCCGCAAGAGAGGTCACACTCTTTCGTGTCTGTTTACGTTATGCATCTCTTAATATTACATGCTACTTTACCGTCCTGTTCACTGATTAGACTCTGAGTCAACTCCAAACTAATGGTCAAACTTGAGTTTTTAAATGGTTGTGGGGTACATATCAGGGCCGCAATCAATAGTATCTATCTACTATCTGGCTAATCTCTGGTGTCTACTATGAGTTTCATGTTGGGTGGGAAACAAACAGTAAAGAAGCCATTATTTGTATTTCTTAACTGAAGCCATTATCTGCCTGCTATCATTTGTTTTGGGTCTATCCACAGGTTGCTACCATCACTCTGGATTTCTGCATGCACTCCTTACATAATCTCACTATGTTTTATTCCTATGCATGTCAGTTATTGTACACAATGGAACTGAACATGTAGAGCAAAAGAGACGAGCCTTGCATGGCAATAAAATTTCATGCAGATGTCGCTCCATGGTTGGTGCAAAGGCAGCCCCCTCCACCCATTTCGGATTGTAATCGAGCGGAAGATATCTGTTCTGAGGGGGATTCAGAAGGAGAAGACCACTCCTATTTACCCCCCTGAGGTCTTCGCTCTAACTTGGCATGTTGATGTTGGTTATATCATGCATATGGTGCCTTGCATTGCTTACTTTACATCAAATATGTCAACTGCTTAACTTAGACATGCTTTGTGTGAATGCCATCTGTTTAGTTTATTCATCATTTATGTGAATTATGCAACGCCATCTTGTTTAGCCAGGCATCATATATGTGAATTTTGCAATGCCATCCTGCTTAGCCAGTCATCTTATATGTGAATTATATCAGGCCATTCTTTTTTTCATTACATATTACATTTGTCAACAATGTTAGTACATTCAACTACTCTTCCTGTGCATCAGCCATTTGACACGGTGATGGAAAATTCTGGAGTGAAAACAAGGTCTTTAGGGAAGACTATGCTATCTGGCGAAGCGCATATCTCACTGGTTACGGATAGGTCCTCAGAGGAGGATTCCGAGATAGATGACCAGTCCTATCCCCCCCCCCCCGAGGTGTATGTTCTAACTTGGCAAGGTTATGTTGCTCATATCGTGCGTATGGTTTCTTGCATTGCTATGTCATTTGATTAGTTTAGACATGCTTTGTGTGAATGCCACCTATTTAGTGTCTAATTACCATATATGTGAATTATGCATTGACATCTTGTTGCAAGACATTATATATGTGAATTATGGAATGTTATCTTGTTGCAAAGGCATTATATATGTGAATTATGCAATGCCATGCTGTTGAGCCAATCATCATGTATGTGAATTATATCCTGCTATCATTTTTTTGTATTACATGTTCCATTTGTTGACAACGTTTGTATATTCAACTACTCTTCCTGTGCATCAACCTTTTGAAGCGGTGATGGAAGTATTTGGAGTGAAAACAAGGTATTCAGAGCAGACAATGCTACCTGCTGAAGCAGACATCTTGCTGCATACAGAGAGCTCCTCAGAGGAGGATTTAGAGACTGATGACCAGTCCTATTTCCCCCCTGAGGTCTATGCTCAAACTTGGCAGGGTTATATTACCCATGTCATGCATGTTGTCTTGCATTGCTTAGATTTTACATCATATATGGATTGCCATCTGCTTACTTGCTTACTATATAAATCATATATTTGAATTATATCATGCCATCATGTTTACATACACAACATCTATCTGAATTATGGAATGGCAACCCATTTAATAAAGACATCATATAGTTATATCATCTCATCCTGTTTAGTGTTTACAGTCATCATATTTTGAATTATGCCATTCTATCCGAGAATTATATCATGCTATCATGTTTCCATAGGCGGCATGTATGTGAATTATGGCATGCCAACCTATTTAATAAACACATTATATAGTTATATCATGTCATCCTGTTTACATAGTCATCATATTTTGAACTATGTCTTTCCATCTTTTTTAGTTAGCCATCATAATGTGAAATTGTGTCATGCTATCCTGTTTAGTTAGCCATCATGTATGTGAAATTTTGTCATGCTATCTTGTTTGGTTAGACAACATAAATGTGAATTATTTCATGCCCTCTTTTATTCCCCACTATCCATTGCACCTGTCTATCATACAATGTCTGTACATTCAATTACTTTTCTTGTTTATCAGCCATTTGAATTGGAGAGGGTGATGGCAGTATCTAAGGGAGTAACAACACGGTCTTCAGAAAAGATAGTGCTACTAGTTGATGCAGATAGAACCACGATTGTACTTTCCCAAGAACCAGCCCCACCACACATAACCCAAACTCTTGAAGATTGTACCCCTACCCAGTTGGACAGAGAACCAGCTACAGCCCTTCTAACCCCAACCCCAGCAGATAGTAACCCAGTTCCAGTTGACATAGCACCATCTCCACCACAGAGCACCCAAACACGAGCAGTTAGTAAGGGAACTACGGTGCCCAAAGCACGAGGACCACCACTCCGAATCCCAACTCAACGCTTAAAGGAGAAGATGAATTGTCCTCGGGTCAGGTTCTATAGCTATGGTTCATACTCCTTTGCTCTTGCATCACTGTATTTACTCAGACCAACTATTTTCAAATTTGAAGGATGGAATTGAAACTCCAATGGCGCAACAGGTATGTTTTAAACCTGTTTCTTTAACTGGTTTGCTGTTGTAACTTGCTCTATGTTGATTCCAGTTTCAATCGAATAAACAGTTATGTTCTCATGTCATGCACATTACAAGTGTTGTTATTGCTCTATAGTTTCCCACACTTATATTCTGTCTATTCTGCTTTGTGTTGAACAAATATTATTTGAACTGTGTCTCTATCTTGATTTGGCAACAAAAACTAGAATGATATAGACCATAGAGTGACCATGGTACATAGATATATGTTTGTTTCATGCTGTTATCCTGTGCACTTTACTACTGAACTGATTTACCAAAATGAGTTTCATATACAACTTGGTAAACCTGTGATGTCTCTGCTTGTTTCTCTTTTAGAATGCGGACAAAACATTGGAGAATAGTACCCCGTTATGCAATGGTAAAGGAAGTAATGCAGATAAGGTTCAAGATAGTGAGACATCCCTGTTGGTCTCCAAGAAAGCTGATAAAAACTACCTTGACGACAGTGAGAGAACCCAAAAGTCCTGTCTTGATGTAGTGTTCGAGTTACTGGCCACTACGACTGCCACAAGCTCTTCCAACTTGCTGCCTGAATCAGTTCGTCTTCTTGAGTCTCAGCTTCAAGTTCAAAGACATCGATCAGATGTGCTGCGACAGGAAGCTGAAGGACTAAGGAAGTCCCTGCAGAATTCAGATGCATACTTTCTGGTGCAACAACAAGCGCTGGAGGATTTAAGCGCCAAACAAGAGAAAGTTAACAAGCTTGCTAAGCATCTTGCCAGCATTATGGGTACCCAGGATATTGTTTCTTGAGATCTTCTGAATTGGTTTCAGTTTTGGACTTGTTTTGCTGCGGCGTTTATTTGCACTGGTCGCCAACTTTGACAACCAGTGTATATGATATGCTACTTTGTTCCCTATATTTGCACTGGTGGCGAACTTTGATGCCCAGTGGATGTAATATGTGTAATAGCCGTGATAGCCTAGCATGAGTTGCTTGCTTATTTATTTCCTTGTTGTCTTGTTTATTTGTTTGCTTGTAGTCAATGCTGTTCTTTTTTCGCGGTTTGCTAGTGGCCGCAATAACCTTTTTTTAAAACTAGGCCACAATAACCATGGGCTACATATTTACTGTAGTTACCATGGGCCTCCTACGGGCCATAGAAACAATGGGCCTTCTTTGGGTCGTAGAAAGAATGGGCCTTCTACGGGCCGTAGCATCAATGGGCCTTCTACGAGACGTAGCATCAGTGGGCCTTCTATGTGTCGTATGATCGATAGGCCAATAGACCGCATTATGGGCCATAAATGGGCTAGATTTGGAATCGTCCGTTCATGGGCCGACAATAACAGGCCGTCGTTTATCGGCCATATTTGATGACGTTATGAAAACGGGCCAATGGTGTAACGGGATGCAAACGGGCCGATTGTAACCACAGGCTGAATTTGGCCCACGGGCAGAAAAGGCCAATGACGGGCCGTAAGTAACTGAATGCTGGAAATGAGCCCAAGAATAAATGGGCCCTTAGAATGCCGAAAGATAACACGGGTTGGAAATGGCCCAATGGAATAATGGGCCGTTAATGGGTATAGAGGGGTACAATGTTCATTGCGGGCCAGATTCACCATGGGTCATTAATGGGCCAAGAGTTACAAATGGTCTCGTATGGGCTGAAAGACATCATGGGCCATACATGGGCTGGAAGTTACAATGGGATGGAATCATATTGGAAGGCCCAGATGAAGCTACTGGGCTTAATTTGGATAGGCCGTAACGGGCCGTGAGTGATTTTCATGGGCCGGCCCGTTACCTTTTGACCAAGTCAAACGGGTCGGCCTTTTCACCGAAATGGCCCCCTGTTGGGCTGTGCCATGTGTCGACGTATCATAGGCGCCTCTTGTCCAATAAATGGATGACATCTGTCCCAACAGTGAGCGAACATGTGTTTCCTCATTGGTCCGGGCTGTTAGCGGGTTATCGGATCTCAAACCAGACCCGATAGCTTAACGGCGTACCGTTACGGTGGATGCCACGTGTCGGTCACCCTTGACGAAAGCACTTCCATGACGCGCGATTTATCATCATAGAAGTGGACACTTCCGTGATGATAATTTTGGTAATGTCATGGGACACTTCTACCACAACACAGGTATGACTATCTTGATTCTGTCATAAATTTTTGTCATGGATGTACATGCATGACAGTAAACATGACCTACTATGACAAACACATATCATCCCGGAAGTGTCTTTTTTTGTAGTGATACCTACGAAAATGATTTCTGGGATTCACCGTGTGGGATGTACATACCTACGGAAATGATTGGGTTTCGATGCCTCGCCCGATCGCACACGGCCCCAGCCTAGGTCCCAAGAGGGCCTATCCCCAACGATTTCTGGGTCGTGTGGAAAGGACACCCTATTGCACACACTCACTTGGCGACGGTTCCAAATGCCATCGCGGAAAGGGGTTTTAAACCGTTTGTTTAGGATGTCGCTGTACCAGTGTCTCTTTACTCGTTCTGTAATACATCACCTCGTGACTAACTGAAAGTGCAACTATCCCTAGGTGGTTTTGGTAATTCATAACAACATATAGCTCATTGAGCTAATGCCTTTACAAGACTATTGTTTCAGGAAAGCTCAATGAATGGCATGGCATGGATGATGAAAGTGGATCCCTCAAAATACTAAGTACAAAGGATTGGCTCAAGCTCAAAAGCTCAAGACTCTTCATTTTACATTTTAGTGATCTAAGATCACATTGAGTCTATAGGAAAAGCCAATACTATCAAGAAGGGATGAGGTGTTGCTTAATGAGCCTCTTGCTTCATGTGCTTAGTGATATGCTCCAAAACCCTCAACTACTTTCCCACATACACAAATGACCTAAACCTAAAGCCAAAATCGGTCACACCTATTCTTTCTATCTGGCGCCACCGATTCCAAAAGTCATAGCCACTGCCACAAACCCTAAGCAAATCGGTCTTGCCGATAGGGATCTCGGTCTCACCGAGATGGGGTTGCAATCTCTCTGTTTCCCTTCGTAACATTTTGGTCTAACCGAAGTGAGCGATCGGTCCCACCGAGATTGCAATGTAAACTCTCTGTTTCCTTTTTGTAACATTTCGGTCTCACCGAAAAGAGCAAATCGGTCCCATCGAGTTTACCTGACCAACTCTCTGGAAAGCTTATTACCAAAATTGGTCTCACCGAGTTTGTGTAATCGGTCTCACCAAGATTACGTTATGCCCTAACCCTAACCGAATCGGTCTCACCGAGATGCATGTCAGTCCCACCGAAAATCACTAACGGTCACTAGGTTTACTAAATCGGTCCGATCGAGTTTAACGATTCGGTCCCATCGAGTTTGGTAAATTGTGTGTAACGGTTAGATTTTGTGTGGAGGCTATATATACCCCTCCACCTACTCTTCATTCGTGGAGAGATCCATCAGACTAAACCTACACTTCCAACTTACCATTTCTGAGAGAGAACCACCTACTCATGTGTTGAGACCAAGATATTCCATTCCTACCATATGAATCTTGATCTCTAGCCTTCCCCAAGTTGCTTTCCACTCAAACCCTCTTTCCACCAGATCCAAATCCTATGAGAGAGAGTTGAGTGTTGGGGAGACTATCATTTGAAGCACAAGAGCAAGGAGTTCATCATCAACGCACCATTTGTTACTTCTTGGAGAGTGGTGTCTCCTAGATTGGCTAGGTGTCACTTGGGAGCCTCCCACAAGATTGTGGAGTTGAACCAAGGAGTTTGTAAGGGCAAGGAGATCGCCTACTACGTCAAGATCTACCGCTAGTGAGGCAAGTCCTTCATGGGTGACGGCCATGGTGGGATAGACAAGGTTGTTACTTCGTGGACCCTTCGTGGGTGGAGCCCTCCGTGGACTCGCGCATCCGTTACCCTTCGTGGGTTGAAGTCTCCATCAACGTGGATGTACGATAGCACCACCTATCGGAACCACGCCAAAAATATCCGTGTCTCCAATTGCATTTGAATCCTCTAAACCCTTCCCTTTACTTTCTTGCAAGTTGCATGCTTTAATTTCCGATGCCTATACACTCTTTGCATGCTTGCTTGAATTGTGTGATGATTGCTTGACTTGTCCTATAATAGCTAAAATCTGCCAAACTCTAAAATTGGGAAAAGGTTAAGTTTTTAATTGGTCAAGTAGTCTAATCACCCCCCCTCTAGACATACTTCAAGGTCCTACACTAACTCCTTAGTCGTTTGCTCATGTCGGAATAGAGATACCTCTCTGATACTCGGAATGACAAATCATAATCTCGATCTATGCCAACTCAACAAACACCTTCAGAGATACCTGTAGAGTGTCTTTATGATCACCTAGTTACGTTGTGACATTTGATAGCACACAAGGTATTCCTTCAGTATCCGGGAGTTGCATAATCTCATAGTCGAAGGAATGTGTATTTGACATGAAGAAAGCAATATCAATAAAACTTAGCGATCATTATGCTAGGCTAACGAATGGTGCTTGTCCATGGTTAGGAAACCTTAACCATCTTTGATCAACGAGCTAGTCTAGTAGAGGCTCACTAGAGACATGTTGTTCGTTTATGTATTTACACATGTATTAAGGTTTCCGATCAATAAAATTATAGCATGAATAATAAACCTTTATCATGAATAAGGAAATATAAAATAACAACTTTATTATTGCCTCTAGCGCATATTTCCTCAACTCATGTCGTCCGGTGCGAGTCCGACATGAGGAACTTCGAGTACACATGACACTTAGGGAAGTTCAGTGTCACTGCTTCCTCAAAGAACTCTACCGCCATGGCATCATAGGCGCGCGCCGCTAACTTCGGGGTGTCCCAATGGCCAAGCTCGTGGACGATGTTGTCCTTCCTAATGGTGGCATAGTACTTATTTCCCTTCGGTCACACACCGAAGAAACTTTGGAGCCATCTATGACGGTGCATATATAATCAACAAGTTAGTAAAAAATGGGCATATT
Source organism: Triticum dicoccoides (assembly GCF_002162155.2). Classification (NCBI taxonomy): domain Eukaryota; kingdom Viridiplantae; phylum Streptophyta; class Magnoliopsida; order Poales; family Poaceae; genus Triticum; species Triticum dicoccoides. The sequence goes on along the minus strand of NC_041381.1, from coordinate 224,580,985 downwards.
AACGAGTACCTGCAAAACTTACAATCTACAATGTAATAAAACATACACTACAGCTACACTAAATTCATAGTCTACAACTAAAATACTTTTTGTCACTATAAGTACAGTACATAGAACTACAGTAAAAGTACACTCAAGGATGTCAGAATCGCGATTTCGAATCGGATCGGAGCTTCGATTGTAGGATCACAAATTGTAGAATCTTCCCTATTAGGATCATAGAAATGTAGATTTTAAGAACTAAAATCATAAATCATGGGGTTAGTTTGGATCGCAAAATCGTAGAATCGTATAACAGAATCGTGATTCTGACACACTAAAATCATATACTATAATCTTAAACTAAAATTTTACACTACTCTTGCATACGAAATTCTACATTATTCTTACACTAAAAATTCTACACTACAACTACACAAAAATATACACTACGAGTTCTACAGTACTACTATTATATTAAGAATTCTACACTACAACTACACTAAAATCTACACTACGAATTCTACACTACTAATATTACAATAAGAATTCTACAATATAACTACATAAAAATATACACAACGAATTCTACACTACTACTATACACTAAAAATTCTAAACTACTACGACTATTACACCACACTACACTATGTAGAACTCACCATCTGCGGCGGGAGATAGCGAGTGGGCATTGCGGGGCGGAGACAACGGGGGCGGCGGGGTGGAGACGGAGGCGACAGCAACGTGGGCGGGGCCAGCGGGATGGAGGCGGAGGTGATGGCGGTTTAGGCGGAGATGTTGGGCGGCGGGGTGGAGATGGAGGCGACGGTGACGGGGACGGCGATGGGGGTGGTGGGTTAGAGGAGGAGGCGACAATGACCGTGACGGTGACAACAACGGCGGCAGCGGCAGCGCGGTGGAGGCGGAGGCAACGGCGACAGGGGTGCCGATGGTGGAGACGGCGATTTGGGGAGGGTGTGGATAGAATGAGAGAGAGGTGTGGGGGCAACATTAATTTTAATTCGGGGACGGCGGGGTAATGCTGGCGTTAGCCGACGTTGCCAACGCCATTGCTATTATTTTTAATTTTTATTAATTTTTCTTTTTTACTTTTATGCGTTACACACATTGTTTTTTATATTCATATAGATGTTTAGTTTACAATTGTATTGTTTTATTTTCCTACTATTTATTATATTGTTAATTTTATATTTTACTTTAGTAATTATTTTGTGTAAATATACAAGACCAATAATAGAACACAACATCGATCTCATTAATCTGGCCTAAATACATAATAGTTGAAGGATGAAAATAATAACAAATATATATATCTTCTACTACACTACTCTTGATCTAGACTAAGAACATCATCAGTGTAATGACTCCACGAGAAAAAATGCTGCTACCGATCCAGCTGGGAGAACGAGGCCAAGCATAACACCAGCTAAAAGCACATATCAAAGCATCTTGAATTTTTGGGTTTGGTCGTGCATCACATCAGTCTCGAGCTGCATCTCATCTATCTGTTGTCTGAGTGGTCCAATGGAGTACTCAAGCAACTCGCTCATGTACTTGTGTACGAGATCAACCCATATCCATGTGCAGCAATATTTTGTCCCTAATGCCCGTGGATCACAATATGCACACACATATTCATGTGAGAAACATTAACTAGACGATATATAGAGTTGAATTTTGCAAATTATCAGAAATATATCAAGAGGTATTTTCTGTGTTATTACCTTTCCACAGTTAGTGTAGATTTAGAACTCTCACTCTGGATTCCATTTCATGCGCGACATATGCTTATCAGCAGGGCGTCAACAGTAGCAAAGCAGCACAGGTGCCCCTCGCTCTTTTCCAGCCAGCTTCGGTGCTGGTGGCATAGCTGTCGGATCGAACAGACGTCATGCTGCAGCCGGATGATTCACCGGACAGGGCCGACTGCATTGGTGATGGTGAGCTCATGTCGCAGCCAACGGGGCCAGAAGAGAGCTCGGCCAAGGCGGCGGAGTCCCAAACCTTCGACACGCCCCACCGACGTGGGCTCACACGCGGGGCTCGTGTCGATTCAACAAGCTTCGGTGGGTCCATTGTCATCAAAGCAGCTAACTAAGAGGGAGTAGAATTTTGTGGAGAATGGAAGTGAATGTATTTGAGAAACAAGGGCCGCCAACACTTCTATATATAGGCAAAACTTAGTGCTGGAGTTCCAAACGGTGGCACGACATCACTAGGTTAAGTATCTATGGCATTTTTATAAATCGCACGCCAGCGGTATCTTGCAACTGGCCACGATAGCTAGGCCCACATAGTAGTGACATTAGCGAAAATAGCCATGCCAGCACTGCCCAATTATAGTTGGCATGCCAGTTTGGACAGCGCCAGCACTATTGCGTTGATGGAAAATGGCACGCAACCAACAAAAGTTGTGGCTAGCCATTTTTCCACTAGTGAGGGTCTAGATAGCTCAAGAGTGAGATTTTCTCTTCCGACAATGGAGAGATATTCTTAGGGCCTCTCGGTGTGATGGCATCCATCATCTTCTGGTCAGACACATGTGACTAGGTCACGAGGATGCCGAAACATGTCAATGAGAAAGAGGAAAGTTTTCTGATTTGGATGGCTCTCCCCACCCCAACCCCCCGACCGCCTACCCAACCCTAGCCACCCTCATCACCGGCAATCTCCACCACTAGCGATGGAAATGGCGATCTGATCGCATCATTCTCTCCGGCATTCACTTCTCCCTACTTTGGTTGTCTTCTCCATGGCGGTTAATGCGGCCATCTCCTTGGGATTGGATTTTTCCCCAGGGATGAGTTTTGTGCATGAGATCGGGTGTGCTTTCCGTTGCCACGTTCATCCATCAGAAGATTCGGGGCACATTACGATGGTGGTCTCCTTTGCGCGTCATTCCTTCCGATTATCAGAGGAGAATGTGGGTTTAGCTCTGGAATCGGTGATCGGAGGTTATTGTTCTCAGCTAAAGGTATCCACTCTCCATGATCAGGTTTTCTCGTTCAATGTCTCATGCAAGCAAGTTGGTTTCTTTATTCTTCATCAACGTAGCTTTGTTTGCCCCCAATTCAAATGTTACTTCCATCTTTGGGGCCATGGTGGCCCGGATTGGGAGAAAGAGTTTAGATCTTAGCAATCTGAAAGCTAGCAAGAATGGACCTTAGTGAGCCCTTCAAAACATAGGGCTAGATTGGGTATTGAGGCCATGCAACATCGTCCTAGTAAATCTTCTCTATGTTCTAGTCAGTTCATTGGTGATCCCAATAAGAAGCTATGTTTTGCGACGTTCATTAATTATCCTGCATGCAAAGGGTATAGTTACAACCCCACGCATGTTGATGTCCACATGATCTGTGAAGCAGGTTACATCGTGGATTCACATGAGGCTGGATTGTTAAGTCCAGCTACGTCGGATTCCTCACCAGCGGCAACTCCTACGGTCCAATTTGGGTCGTTTCCGCCCTCCCCAGAGAAGATCAATTCTGTTGGCGGCAGCTCTGGATCCCTAGGAAGTTTCAAACTTGTTGGACCAGATTTTGGGAACCAGCCGGTCACCACCACCCAAGTCAGCCCTGTCACACCTCCTCGGCCCATGGGCTCGTCCTCCAGGCCCATTGTACTCTCTAATGATGAGAGTGATACGTCTCCTTTGAAATTGTTTGAATCTCCTTCTCCATGGAATATTACCAAAGGTTTACAGAGTTTTGATGGTATGATTGAGGATATGGCTACTAGTTATTGGGATTGTCAGAATTGTTTGGGCATGGGACACAAATGAGAGACATGCAAGAATTGGGTGCGGTGTAGGTTTTGCTTTTGTTCTGGTCACATTAAAAAAGATTGTACCGGGCAGCCCCCTAACACGCCCATTTGGGTGCCCAAAGTCCCATCGAGCGGCTTTGGAGCTCGCACCAACAGAGAGGACTCATTTGCCTCTTCGGTTTCCAATACAATTACATCAGCAGAGCAAAAACCCCAATCGCCTCGCTGCCCCTCGCCGCAACCCAGCTCTCCTCCTCCACCGCCCCAATCTGACACGATCGGCATCCGCCTCAGTGCTCCGTGCTGAGCAATCAGCTTCTTTAGTGGCTGACTATGCCATTGACCCTCATCGCTTCCTTCCGACGGGTTTTGACATCGTTGATGGGGGAGAGGATAGGCTGCAACGCACCTTCTACATGCCGGCGATAGTGCCGCCATGGCGGCATGATCAGTTCATGGTGGCGATTGTTGAGCCTCTTCCTCCAGCTCACCAAGTTGCCATCCGTAGAGAGCAGGTTCTGAACTTTCCGACACAAACTATGCATGTCCCCGTCCTCTTTGCTCAGACTTGGTTTCAAGGAGTTGGATTATTTGAGATGGAAGATCTTGTTGTGCGTGCTTCTTTTACCCTGCACCCGCCGTTCCCGTTGGGCCTAGATGAGGAGGGAAACAAGTTTTCTATCAGATTTATCCCGCATAATGAGGGGGAAGGATTCATAGCTATCCATGATCACAAGATAGGTTTGTTAATGTTCATTGGTGTGCCCCTAGATTATAGGAACACAACCAAACTAGCTGAGATTGTTGGCACCTTTGGTCAATTTCTCTACTGGAATGACACCGATCGTCGCAAGGTCCGTTCTGTTGTCAGATGCTCATTCCCGGATAATGGACTCATTCCATGCTCGGTTGTTTTTAGAGATTTTGCAAATTGGGGTGGTTCTTTTGTTTCTTGGACAGCTCGATGTTATATTCTCACAGGAAAATTTGCCGAGGCCATCATACCTGCCGATGAAGATCCAATGTCGTTGGACAGGAATGCTTACCCAATGCCGGGGGGGTGGGGCAATCCACCACAGCCATTTTGGGGCAATGCTACCCTACCCTTCTCTGGGTTGGAATGTTATGCCACCTAGGCATCATCAGCCTTTTAATGGAAATGCAAATGGTGGCGGCCGCAATGATCAACAAGATGATGGTTGGGAACTTTGGGAGCAGCAGGAAATTCCACTACAAAAAAAGACACTTCCGTGATGATACGTCTTTGTCACAGTAGGTCACGTTTTCCGTCATGCATGTACATCCATGACAAATTTATGACAGAATCAAGATAGTCATACCTATGATGTCGTAGAAGTGTTCCATGACATTACCAAAATTATCATCATGGAAGTGTCCACTTCCATGACAATAAATCGCGCGTCATAGAAGTGCTTTCGTCAAGGGTGACCGACACGTGGCATCCACCATAACGGGGCGTCGTTAAGCTATCGGGTTCGGTTTTGGATCCGATAACCCGTTAACAGCCCAGAGGAATTTTCCACGTGCAAAATTCTCATTGGCCAGATGAAACACGTGTCGGCTCAACGTTTGGACAGATGTCATCCACTCATTGGACAGGAGGCGCCTATGATACGTCAACACGTGGCACGGCCTAATAGAGGCCCATTCCGGTGAAAAGGCCAGCCCAGCTAAAGGCCCACCATGTTTTTTCAGACACTAGTGGGCTGGCCCGTTAATAGCCTGCCATGTTTTGGGTCAAATTGAGGCCCATATCAGATCAGGCCCATTCACAGCCTGCCGAGTTTTGGGCCAAATTACGACCCATATCGGATCAGGCCCATTAACAGGACACTGCACCTTTGGGCCCATTGTAAGGCAAGTTTGTATTTCAGCATGTTAAATGACCAGTACTAGTTCGGCCCGATAATACTTTTGGCTTCTTTGCGACCCGTGGAGTATCTGGGACGTTGTCGGCCCAGTTTAACTTTAGGCCATTTAACACCCACGTAGAAACTAGGCTATTTCTTGTCCGAATTAACTTTATGCCTCTTAATGGCCCGTAGTCTTCATGGATAAATTTCAGCCCAACTGGCCTGTGTAATAGTTGGGCCTAATTACAGCCCGCGTTGAATCTCGCCTACTTACAATCTATCTGATAATGGCCCGTGACACTTTTGGGCCTATGGCCCGCGTGGATATCGGCCTGCTTAATGCCCATAATTTTATTGGGCCAAACGGGCCCGAGATATATTTTGGCCTGTTAAGTGCTCGTCCTGTTTGGGCCAAACATGGGCCTTAGGCAGTTTCGGCCTATATTGGCCCATGAATTTTTCGGCTCAACGCTAGCCCAGTCTAGGTTTTAGCCTGTTAAAATCCCATTGTATTCTCTGGCCCAGCTGGCCAGAACTTTACTCGGCCTGTTAAAGGCGGGAAACAACCATAAGGTTTAGACCTGCTAATGGCCCAAGATGATTATAGGCCCACGTTTTGGCCCATATGAGTAACGGGCCGCCCTGAAGACCGACAACACTAAGATCCACTGAACCTTCCGGCCTAAATAACAGAATACCGACCAAGAATAAACCTAGACTATACAACAAAGAAATTACAACATATTACATCCCCTCGGCATCAAAGTTCGCCGCCAGTGATAATAAAGCGCAACCAGACAGAAGATTACATAAACTGGGCAGGTCGCCACCAGTGGAAGTTAACAAGCGGACAAAATAATAGACAAAACTGACAGCACTTGAACACAGTTCAAGAAAGGTTAGCCCGGCCCAGCAGCTGCAGCGCAAGCAACTTAGCAACCTTATGAGACTGCACTTCTTTGGCGCTCATATCCACCAACTTAAGCTGCATAGCATCAATAAACATCATGTACTTATGGTTAATCTTGCATAAAGATTGGAGTTCCAGTCGTATTTAAGCGGAAGCATGTATTTCTGCTTGAATTTCAGACTAAAGAAGTCGAACAGATTTAGGCGGCGACTTCATCGAGCTTGTGTCACTGAGTAAGTTTGAAACTACATCAATATGTGACTTCGTGGTTGTATCCCTACCCTCAATATGTTTTGCCTTCTACTCTGGAATACGTGTTAGAGGGACAAACAATGGGTTCATCTCACTATCATTGTGGCAGTTCTTCCTAGCAGCAGTGTTGTCACCCTGAAAGAGAAACAACTAGGTAGATAACAGGTTTTGCATGTATAAGCATCAACGCTGTCAATTCATCCCATTTCTTTGTCAGAAATAAAGAGACACAGTTTAAAATAGCATTAATATAATAGGCATTGTTCATAGTTAAGACGGTAGGAAGTGGCATTGTGCAGGAGCGACCAGCTTCACCAGACCACTGGATTACAGATCAATAACACAAAAATAGATGTAATTCTAAACAACGTATTATGGCGCACATCTGTTACTATCAGTTTAATCTATCAAAGACCGCGCGGCTCCCACCATTTCTAGGGTATTATGGCAGACCAACTCGAAGTGTGAAATCATTTAGCAGAACCGGCCCAATAGAGGTGTCGGCTGCAGATGTCCCTGCTCCCCTTCCTAACAAGGAACATAATGTGCTTCCCATACAGAACACCGCACGGGCCGCCGGCTGAACCACCGCCCCCACCGCCTGTGTTCCTCCGCCACCCCCATCCCCACCCCTGCCCCCACCTGTGTCGAGTTTTCTTTGTTCGGCAAGGCCCCACCATCGCCCCCCCACAACCATCGACCCCACCCGAGCCCCTTCCTTCGCACCGGCGAACTCCAACGAGCTTTCAAAAATCGACTGACCCAATTTTGAGATTTAGTCTACTGTCATTTAACTAGTGTGGAATATAAAAGGGGAAAACCATATGCATTACGAGTACAGTGTTGAGCGTGCCATGGCAGATCTAAAGGTGCAAACCGGACAAAGGCAACTTCGCAACCAATGTTTGCTTTCAACTAACAAGTAAGTGATGGACAAGAAATCAGAGTAAAGCAGTGGGGGTCTATTTTCTTGATGTGATAAATAAGTTGAGCAGATACGAAAGAGTACTGCCTCTGGTGCGGCGTCGTGTATCCATCTGCTGAGAATTTGACGGTGTTGCGGTAGTGATGGTTGTCGGTGTTGGAAATATGCCCTAGAGGCAATAATAAAAGCATTATTATTATATTTCCTTGTTCATAATAATTGTCTTTATTCATGCTATAATTGTGTTATCCGGAAATCGTAATACATGTGTGAATAACAGACACCAACATGTCCCTAGTGAGCCTCTAGTTGACCAGCTCGTTGATCAATAGATAGTCATGGTTTCCTAACTATGGAAACTGGATGTCATTGATAACGAGATCACATCATTGGGAGAATGATGTGATGGACAAGACCCAATCCTAAACATAGCACAAGATCGTATAGTTCGTTTGCTAGAGTTTTCCAATGTCAAAGTATCTTTTCCTTAGACCATGAGATCGTGTAACTCCCGGATACCGTAGAAGTGCTTTGGGTATGCCAAACGTCACAACGTAACTGGGTGACTATAAAGGTAGACTACGGCTATCTCCGAAAGTGTCTGTTGGGTGACATGGATCAAGACTGGGATTTGTCACTCCATATGACGGAGAGGTATCACTGGGCCCACTCGGTAATGCATCATCATAATGTGCTCAGAGTGACCAAGTGTCTGGTCACGGGATCATGCATTACGGTACGAGTAAAGTGACTTGCCGGTAACGAGATTGAACAAGGTATTGGGATACCGACGATCGAATCTCGGGCAAGTAACATATCGATAGACAAAGGGAATAGCGTACGGGATTGATTGAATCCTCGACATCGTGGTTCATCCGATGAGATCATCGTGGAGCATGTGGGAGCCAACATGGGTATCCAGATCCCGCTGTTGGTTATTGACCGGAGAGTCGTCTCGGTCATGTCTGCTTGTCTCCCGAACCCGTAGGGTCTACACACTTAAGGTTCGGTGACGCTAGGGTTATGAAGATATGTATATGCAGAAACCCGAATGTTGTTCGGAGTCCCGGATGAGATCCTGGACGTCACGAGGATTTCCGGAATGGTCCGGAGGTAAATAATTATATATAGGAAGTGCTATTTCGGGCATCGGGACAAGTTTCGGGGTTATCGGTATTGTACCGGGACCACCGGAAGGGTCCCGGGGGTCCACCGGGTGGGGCCACCTGTCCCGGGGGGCCACATGGGCTGTAGGGGGTGCGCCTTGGCCTAGATGGGCCAAGGGCACCAGCCCCTATAGGCCCATGCGCCTAGGGTTTCCACCAAGGAGGAGTCCTAGTGGTGGAAGGCACCCCTAGGTGCCTTGGGGAGGAGGGAAACCTCCCCTTGGCCGCCGCCCCCCCTAGTAGATCTCATCTACTAGGGTCGGCGCCCCCCTGGTACCCCTATATATAGTGGGGGGGAGAGGAGGGATTTCACACCAGCCCCTGGCGCCTCCATCTCCCCCCGTTACGTCTCTCCATCGTAGTCTCGGCGAAGCCCTGCTGCTGTGACGCCCTGCATCCACCACCATGCCGTCGTGCTGCTGGATCTTCATCAACCTCTTCTTCCCCCTTGCTGGATCAAGAAGGAGGAGACGTCTCCCGTCCCGTACGTGTGTTGAACGCGGAGGTGCCGTCCGTTCGGCGCTGGTCATCGGTGATTTGGATCACGTCGAGTACGACTACATCATCACCGTTCTTTTGAACGCTTCCGTGCGCGATCTACAAAGGTATGTAGATGCATCTAATCACTCGTTGCTAGATGAACTCCTAGATGATCTTGGTGAAACGAGTAGGAAAATTTTTGTTTTCTGCAACGTTCCTCAACAGTGGCATCATGAGCTAGGTCTATGCGTAGTTCTTCTTGCGCGAGTAGAACACAATTTGTTGTGGGCGTAGATTTGTCAACTTTCTTGCCGTTACTAGTCCTTTCTTGCTTCAGCGGTATTGTGGGATGAAGCGGCCCGGACCAACCTTACACGTACGCTTACGTGAGACCGGTTCCACCGACTAACATGCACTAGTTGCATAAGGTGGCTGGCGGGTGTCTGTCTCTCTCACTTTAGTTGGAGCGGAATCGATGAACAGGGTCCTTATGAAGGGTAAATAGAAGTTGACAAATCATGTTGTGGCTTTAACTTAGGTAAGAAAACGTTCTTGCTAGAACCCTAATTCAGCCACGTAAAACTTGCAACAACATTAGAGGACGTCTAACTTGTTTTTGCAGCAAGTGGTTTGTGATATGATATGGCCAAAGTTGTGATGAATGATGAATGATCTATATGTGATGTATGAGATGTTCATGCTATTGTAATAGGATTCACGACTTGCATGTCGATGAGTATGACAACCGGCAGGAGCCATAGGAGTTGTCTTTATTCTTTTTATGACCTGCGTGTCATCGAGAAACGCCATGTAAATTACTTTACTTTATTGCTAAACGCGTTAGCCATAGTAGTAGAAGTAATAGTTGGCGAGCAACTTCATGGAGACACGATGATGGAGATCATGATGATGGAGATCATGGTGTCAAGCCGGTGACAAGATGATCATGGAGCCCCAAGATGGAGATCAAAGGAGCTATGTGATATTGGCCATATCATGTCACGTTTATTATTTGATTGCATGTGATGTTTATCATGTTTTGCATCTTGTTTACTTAGAACGACGGTAATAAATAAGGTGATCCCTCATACTAATTTCAAGAAGTGTTCCCCCTAACTGTGCACCGTTGCGACAGTTCGCTGTTTCAAAACACCACGTGATGATCGGGTGTTTTATTCAGACGTTCACATACAACGGGTGTAAGACAGATTTACACATGCAAACACTTAGGTTGACTTTACGAGCCTAGCATGTACAGACATGGCCTCGGAACACAGAAGACCGAAAGGTCGAGCATGAGTCGTATAGAAGATACGATTAACATGAAGATGTTCACCGATGTTGACTAGTCCGTCTCACGTGATGATCGGACACGGTCTAGTTTAACTCGGATCATGTAATACTTAGATGACTAGAGGGATGTCTAATCTAAGTGGGAGTTCACTAATAATTTGATTGGTTGAACTTAATTATCATGAACTTAGTCTAAATATTTTACAATATGTCTTGTAGATCAAATGGCCAACGTAGTCCTCAACTTCAACGCGTTCCTAGAGAAAACCAAGCTGAAAGACGATGGCAGCAACTATACGGACTGGGTCCGGAACCTGAGGATCATCCTCATAGCTGCCAAGAAAGATTATGTCCTACAAGCACCGCTTGGTGACGCACCCGTTCTCCCTGCAGAACAAGATGTTATGAATGCTTGGCAGGCACATTCTGATGACTACTCCCTCGTTCAGTGCGGCATGCTTTACAGCCTAGAGCCGGGGCTCCAAAAGCGTTTTGAGAGACATGGAGCATATGAGATGTTCGAAGAGCTGAAAATGGTTTTCCAAGCTCATGCCCGGGTCGAGAGATATGAAGTCTCCGACAAATTCTTCAGCTGTAAGATGGAGGAAAACAGTTTTGTCAGTGAGCACATACTCACTATGTCTGGGTTGCATAACCGCTTGACTCAGCTGGGAGTTAATCTCCCGGATGATGCGGTCATTGACAGAATCCTCCAGTCGCTTCCACCAAGCTACAAGAGCTTTGTGATGAACTTCAATATGCAGGGGATGGAAAAGACCATTCCTGAAGTATTTGCTATGCTGAAATCAGCAGAGGTAGAAGTCAGGAAGGAACATCAAGTGTTGATGGTCAATAAAACCACTAAGTTCAAGAAAGGCAAGGGTAAAAAGAACTTCAAGAAGGACGGCAAGGAGGTTGCCGCGCCCGGCAAGCAAGCTGCCGGGAAGAAGCCAAAGAATGGACCCAAGCCCGAGACTAAGTGCTTTTATTGCAAGGGAAGCGGTCACTGGAAACGGAACTGCCCTAAGTACTTAGCGGATAAGAAGGCCGGCAAAACAAAAGGTATATGTGATATACATGTAATTGATGTGTACCTTACCAGTGCCCGTAGTAGCTCCTGGGTATTTGATACCGGTGCAGTTGCTCACATTTGTAACTCAAAGCAGGGGCTACGGAATAAGCGGAAACTGGCAAAGGACGAGGTGACGATGCGCGTCGGGAATGGTTCCAAGGTCAATGTGATCGCCGTCGGCACGCTACCTCTGCATCTCCCTTCGGGATTAGTTTTAAACCTTAATAATTGTTATTTAGTGCCAGCTTTGAGCATGAACATTGTATCGGGATCTCGTTTAATTTGAGATGGCTACTCTTTTAAATCTGAGAATAATGGTTGTTCCATTTTTATGAGAGATATGTTTTATGGTCATGCTCCTATGGTGAATGGTTTATTCTTTGTGAATCTCGAACGTGATGCTACACATGTTCATAATGTGAGTACCAAAAGAAGTAAGGTTGATAATGATAGTCCCACATACCTGTGGCACTGCCGCCTTGGTCACATAGGTGTCAAACGCATGAAGAAGCTCCATGCTGATGGACTTTTAGAGTCTCTTGATTATGAATCATTTGACACATGCGAACCATGCCTTATGGGTAAAATGACCAAGACTCCGTTCTCAGGAACAATGGAGCGAGCAACCGACTTATTGGAAATCATACATACTGATGTGTGCGGTCCAATGAGTGTTGAGGCTCGCGGTGGCTATCGTTATGTTCTCACCCTCACTGATGATTTAAGTAGGTATGGGTATATCTACTTAATGAAACACAAGTCTGAAACCTTTGAAAAATTCAAGGAATTTCAGAGTGAGGTTGAAAATCAACGTGACAGGAAAATCAAGTTTCTACGATCAGATCGTGGAGGAGAATACTTGAGTCACGAGTTTGGCACACACTTAAGAAAATGTGGAATAGTTTCACAACTCACGCCGCCTGGAACACCTCAGCGTAATGGTGTGTCCGAATGTCGTAATCGCACTCTATTAGATATGGTGCGATCTATGATGTCTCTTACCGATTTACCGCTATCTTTTTGGGGCTATGCTTTAGAGACTGCCGCATTCACTTTAAATAGGGCTTCGTCGAAATCCGTTGAGACGACACCGTATGAATTATGGTTTGGGAAGAAACCTAAGCTGTCGTTTCTAAAAGTTTGGGGATGCGATGCTTATGTCAAGAAACTTCAACCTGAAAAGCTCGAACCCAAGTCGGAAAAATGCGTCTTCATAGGATACCCAAAAGAAACTATTGGGTACACCTTCTACCTCAGATCCGAAGGCAAGATCTTTGTTGCCAAGAATGGGTCCTTTCTGGAGAAAGAGTTTCTCTCGAAAGAAGTAAGTGGGAGGAAAGTAGAGCTTGATGAAGTATTACCTCTTGAACCGGAAAATGGCGCAACTCAAGAAAATGTTCCTGAGATGCCTGCACCGACTAGAGAGGAAGTTAATGATCAAGATACTTCTGATCAAGCCCCTACTGAAATTCGAAGGTCCACAAGGACACGTTCCGCACCAGAGTGGTACGGCAACCCTGTCTTGGAAATCATGTTGTTAGACAACGGTGAACCTTCGAACTATGAAGAAGCGATGGCGGGCCCGGATTCCGACAAATGGCTAGAAGCCATGAAATCCGAGATAGGATCCATGTATGAAAACGAAGTATGGACTTTGACTGACTTGCCCATTGAGCGGCGAGCCATAGAAAATAAATGGATCTTTAAGAGGAAGACAGACGCGGATGGTAATGTGACCATCTATAAAGCTCGGCTTGTCGCTAAGGGTTATCGACAAGTTCAAGGGGTTGACTACGATGAGACTTTCTCACCGGTAGCGAAGCTGAAGTCCGTCCGAATCATGTTAGCAATTGCCGCATTCTATGATTACGAAATATGGCAAATGGACGTCAAAACGGCATTCCTTAATGGTTTCCTTAAGGAAGAATTGTATATGATGCAGCCGGAAGGTTTTGTCGATCCTAAGAATGCTGACAAAGTGTGCAAGCTCCAACGCTCAATTTATGGGCTGGTGCAAGCATCTCGGAGTTGGAACATTCGCTTTGATGAGATGATCAAAGCGTTTGGGTTTACACAGACTTATGGAGAAGCCTGCGTTTACAAGAAAGTGAGTGGGAGCTCTGTAGCATTTCTCATATTATATGTAGATGACATACTTTTGATGGGAAATGACATAGAACTCTTGGACAGCATCAAGGCCTACTTGAATAAAAGTTTTTCAATGAAGGACCTTGGAGAAGCTGCTTATATATTAGGCATCAAAATCTATAGAGATAGATCAAGACGCCTCATAGGTCTTTCACAAAGCACATACCTTGATAAGATATTGAAGAAGTTCAATATGGATCAATCCAAGAAGGGGTTCTTGCCTGTGTTGCAAGGTATGAAATTGAGCTCAGCTCAATGTCCGACCACGGCAGAAGATATAGAAGAGATGAGCGTCATCCCCTATGCCTCAGCCATAGGTTCTATTATGTATGCCATGCTGTGTACCAGACCTGATGTAAACCTTGCCGTAAGTTTGGTAGGAAGGTACCAAAGTAATCCCGGCAAGGAACACTGGACAGCGGTCAAGAATATCCTGAAGTACCTGAAAAGGACTAAGGAAATGTTTCTCGTTTATGGAGGTGACGAAGAGCTCGTCGTAAAGGGTTACGTCGACGCTAGCTTCGACACAGATCTGGATGACTCTAAGTCACAAACCGGATACGTGTATATTTTGAATGGTGGGGCAGTAAGCTGGTGCAGTTGCAAGCAAAGCGTCATGGCGGGATCTACATGTGAAGCGGAGTACATGGCAGCCTCGGAGGCATCACATGAAGCAATATGGGTGAAGGAGTTCATCACCGACCTAGGAGTCATACCCAATGCGTCGAGGTCGATCAAGCTCTTCTGTGACAACACTGGAGCTATTGCACTTGCCAAGGAGCCCAGGTTTCACAAGAAGACAAGGCACATCAAGCGTCGCTTCAACTCCATTCGTGAAAATGTTCAAGATGGAGACATAGAGATTTGTAAAGTACATACGGACCTGAATGTAGCAGATCCGTTGACTAAACCTCTCCCTAGAGCAAAACATGATCAACACCAGAATTCCATGGGTGTTCGATTCATCACAATGTAACTAGATTATTGACTCTAGTGCAAGTGGGAGACTGTTGGAAATATGCCCTAGAGGCAATAATAAAAGCATTATTATTATATTTCCTTGTTCATGATAATTGTCTTTATTCATGCTATAATTGTGTTATCCGGAAATCGTAATACATGTGTGAATGACAGACACCAACATGTCCCTAGTGAGCCTCTAGTTGACTAGCTCGTTGATCAACAGATAGTCATGGTTTCCTGACTATGGACACTGGATGTCATTGATAACGAGATCACATCATTGGGAGAATGATGTGATGGACAAGACCCAATCCTAAACATAGCACAAGATCGTATAGTTCGTTTGCTAGAGTTTTCCAATGTCAAAGTATCTTTTCCTTAGACCATGAGATCGTGTAACTCCCAGATACCGTAGGAGTGCTTTGGGTATGCCAAACGTCACAACGTAACTGGGTGACTATAAAGGTAGACTACGGGTATCTCCGAAAGTGTCTGTTGGGTGACATGGATCAAGACTGGGATTTGTCACTCCGTATGACGGAGAGGTATCACTGGGCCCACTCGGTAATGCATCATCATAATGAGCTCAGAGTGACCAAGTGTCTGGTCACGGGATCATGCATTATGGTACGAGTAAAGTGACTTGCCGGTAACGAGATTGAACAAGGTATTGGGATACCGACGATCGAATCTCGGGCAAGTAACATATCGATAGACAAAGGGAATAGCGTACGGGATTGATTGAATCCTCGACATCGTGGTTCATCCGATGAGATCATCGTGGAGCATGTGGGAGCCAACATGGGTATCCAGATCCCGCTGTTGGTTATTGACTGGAGAGTCGTCTCGGTCATGTCTGCTTGTCTCCCGAACCCGTAGGGTCTACACACTTAAGGTTCGGTGACGCTAGGGTTATGAAGATATGTATATGCAGAAACCCGAATGTTGTTCGGAGTCCCGGATGAGATCCTGGACGTCACGAGGAGTTCCGGAATGGTCCGGAGGTAAAGAATTATATATAGGAAGTGCTATTTCGGGCATCGGGACAAGTTTCGGGGTTATCGGTATTGTACCGGGACCACCGGAAGGGTCCCGGGGGTCCACCGGGTGGGGCCACCTGTCCCGGGGGGCCACATGGGCTGTAGGGGGTGCGCCTTGGCCTAGATGGGCCAAGGGCACCAGCCCCTATAGGCCCATGCGCCTAGGGTTTCCACCAAGGAGGAGTCCTAGTGGTGGAAGGCACCCCTAGGTGCCTTGGGGAGGAGGGAAACCTCCCCTTGGCCGCCGCCCCCCCTAGTAGATCTCATCTACTAGGGCCGGCGCCCCCCTGGCACCCCTATATATAGTGGGGGGGAGAGGAGGGATTTCACACCAGCCCCTGGCGCCTCCATCTCCCCCCGTTACGTCTCTCCCTCGTAGTCTCGGTGAAGCCCTGCTGCTATGACGCCCTGCATCCACCACCACGCCGTCGTGCTGCTGGATCTTCATCAACCTCTTCTTCCCCCTTGCTGGATCAAGAAGGAGGAGACGTCTCCCGTCCCGTACGTGTGTTGAACGCGGAGGTGCCGTCCGTTCGGCGCTGGTCATCGGTGATTTGGATCACGTCGAGTACGACTACATCATCACCGTTCTTTTGAACGCTTCCGTGCGCGATCTACAAAGGTATGTAGATACATCTAATCACTCGTTGCTAGATGAACTCCTAGATGATCTTGGTGAAATGAGTAGGAAATTTTTTGTTTTCTGCAACGTTCCCCAACAGTCGGCGGCGTGGAAGCAGATCTAGGAGGGTAGACGGTGGCGGTGGGGCGCGATGGACGAGACGGTCATGGGAGCGGCACCGGCAAGGTGGATGATGGTGGGGATGAAGCGAGAGGACGGGATGCAAGGATCCCAGTCCGAAGCCGTGGATGAGAGAGGTCAATCTCTTGTAATGGCCGACGGCGTCGGGGTTTCAGCTCCGGCATGGTGGAGGAGGACGGTGGTGGATGGGGTGGAGGACGGAGGAGGCTGGGGTGGAGAGGGTGTTTTAGTGCCCACGAAGTGCGAATGGGGAAATGGAGGGAGAGAGGAAGGGGGAACCATATCTTCAGGGCGCGCTTGTCTCAAATGCAAGGAAATTTACAAACTTAGCGCCGTTTAAAATTTCCTACATCACAACAATATTAGTCGGTTGGGGATAGGACAGTAATCTCGCATACACCAAATATTTGACGACGAGAGTTTGTTTTTGGTGCCCACCGTGTATAAATCGGGGAGGGAGTCGATTTCGGCCAAGGAGACACAGTGTTTTGGCGCCCACCATGCATGAATCCGGGTGAGAGGCGGTTATGTCATGTTTGAGTGAAATTACAAACCTACCCCTATCGAGACCTATAGAAATCTAGCCGATAGGCTTTGCGTGGTAGGGGTAGGCAGTAATTTCCATCTCGCAGATTTTGATTTCGGGCGGTTACTGCGACTTTCCCTGCTTCGTTCAAATTTTTGCAGAGCAATAGTGCATGTTTACCGTGCCAACTCAATTCGAATCCAGTTTGTATTTTATTTTTGTTCGGGCAGGATCGGTTTTCGATTGGAATAAAATTCTATATACATCATTTTTTATATATATACTTTCGAAAGCACAACACCCTTTATACATAAATATGGTTTGCAAATGGCATGATCTCAGATTCATAAGGTTGTATCCATCTTAATTTGGATTTTCAAATATTTTAAACCACTTTATGTTGAAATCCAATGTATGCATTCCTCGCTAACTGTCTCCAACTAATGTGTGTTTCATGCGGGTTTTTATTTTTTTACTTCTCAAACATGTATAATGTGTTTCACACACGCAACATATAGTGTAATCCCGTTTAGACATTAATTGCATATAAACCATGAATTGTCTCTAATTAAAGAATCTATGGATCACTAATATTGATAAACTATATAACATTACACGTGTTCCCAAATTCAAATGAATATGCATGTTTGATACACCAATTTGCGTTATGATATTATCGATGTCATGATCTCCAGTTTAAATATTTGAATCCCCTTTAATCTAGATATTCATCTCATATAGCTATCACTCATGCTTATATAGGAGTATCTCTCTAGACCTATACGCGTTCATTGTCTCTCGGGTATCTCTTGTGCTACCTGTATGTCGATAATGATCTTTTATCTTTGTAACACACTGACGGTACTCTCTCCCTCGATCTCCATCACTCTATCTCTCTCTAAGTATATCTCGCTCCCTGCTATGTGTCTCTAACTATGATTCTCCATGTGAAATCTCTTTCTCTTGCACAAACACAAACTTCGTCTCCCGGGGTCTCATTTCTCTCTACTATTCCCCTGTGTGCCACTTGCACACACCCTCTCACACAGAGATGTCTTTGGCTCCTTACGTATGAGAAGCTATGACTCTTCCTCTTAAATATCTATTTCTCACACACAAACACAAACTCTGTCTCCCAGGGTCTCATATCTCTCCACCATTCTCTTGTATGTCACTCACACACACACTCTCTCCCTAGAGATATCTTGCGTTCCCTCATATGTCTCTCTAGCTATCACTCTCGTTGTGAAATATCTTTCTCTCTCGCAGACACAAAACTCCGTCTCTCGGGATCTCATTTCTCTCCGATATTTGTTTGTATGTGAGTCACATGCACCCTTTCTTCATCCCTCTACACCCACACACATAACTCAGCCTTCTGATCCACTCGACTCCTATCTCTAACGCACACTAGCTAGCATCTTTATCTTTCTATTTATCTGTTTCTCCATCAAGCTTCTTTCTCGCCCTCACTCTTGCTTCCTATCACGCACACTATGTATGTTTCTCTCTACATGCAGTCAAGTGCCCTATTTTTATCTTTCTCTCTCACACACATAACTTCACCCTCTGAACCACCTAGCGGCCATCTCCAACACTCAAACTAGCCGATGTCCCTCTAGCTAGCATTTCCATCTCTGTATCTATCTGTAGTTTCTCCGTCAACATTTCTTTCTCGCACGCACTCTTGCTTCCTATCACCCACACTATATATGTCTCTCCATACATGCATTTATAGGTTGATCTTTTTTGCACAATCGTTGTGTCTCATTCCCTCTGCTCATCATAGATGCATGCTCCAGCCCACGCCACTATCTCTTAAAGACAAAAACACATGCTCAATTGTCGGGCCTTCTTCCCTGCACTCTCACATGCATGCATATTGTCATACCGTTCTGTCTCTCCCGTGTCGTTGACCTTATGCCTTATGTCTTCTTTCTTTTATCTCGATCATGCGCGCACGCACACACACACATCCATGTATACATGTATACCTCTCGCACATGCACGTTCAAGGTCTCTATGTCTCCATATGTAGTTAATTACCCTCAATCCTAACGCCACATCGAATCGTTCTCTTCTTGTCTGCACATAACTTTCGTCTGGATGGGTAAAACACACACTCACACTTAACAATATCCTTCTAGCTTCCCCTCCCCCCTCTCACTCTTCCCCTATATCCTCGAAACTAATAAGACCATCCCTTCATTTAATTCCCGCCTACATGCACCATCGATATATAGTAGTCTCCCTTGGTATCTCTCAAACAAACATGTTCTCTCGATGTCGACTCCTCTCACGTGCACACACCTTCTCTTCCCTCTCTACGGGCCTTTTCTCTCTCGCACCCCATCGTTGGTGGCCTCTGCCATACACATCACCTCTCTGTGATGAAGCCACACACACTTAAATTACATCCGCCACCGAGGACCCCGCGTCACACACACACACACACACGCACCCCCCCACACGCACCCACCCACCCACCCCCCACACACAGTAAGACTCC
>NC_041381.1:224555448-224560828 GCF_002162155.2 Triticum dicoccoides | reverse complement strand
GACCCACCCACACCCCCCACACACTAAGACTCCATCACACACACACACACACACACACACACGCACACGCACGCACGCACCCACTCACCCACCCCCAGAGACACACGCAGACACTAAGACTCCATCTCACACACACATGCTCTAGGTGGAGCATTTGTTCCTACCACCCTTCGTCCAACCTTACCCGTATGATAAACAATTTAATCACCTTAATTTACTTGTATAACATGGAAAAATTCCACTTTACTTTAGTAGTTAGCAAACCTATCATCTCTACTCCTATAAAAAACCGAGTTGGTGATGATGGTGTGCCTGCCGTCTTGTAGTATAGACCGTCCGATCTATATCTGACGGATAGAAAGCAAACTATGATAATTTTACAAAAGATACCCGCACCACTCTCCACAACCTCATTGCTGAGCAATTAAAAAGGGAAGTCTCTGGAACAATCAAGCATGGTGGCCGCTGGCGCGTGCCTGTGCCGTCCATCCCCATGCCTCCGCCCAGTCCGACCACCAGTCACCACCACGCTCCACTCCTCCTCACCTTATCTCTCATCTTTCATTTTTTTTGATGAAATTCCCAAGATACCAGTTTTCTGATAAAATTCTCAAGATATCATTAGTTTTTACACATGGGTTACTCCTGCATGGGTCAATCAGAATAGGTGTTTTGTAAAAAAATGCATACTGATGTTCCGTGCAATGCATGAGCATCTTGCTTGTAATTATATAATGCAAATCACGAGCAGGAAGTGACATTTTCTTTACACAATCACGTTAACATGGCCACGTAAATCACTAGCTAGAGCGTAATACCATTATACTTATATCTCGATCAAAAGGTTGAGTACATGTCCGAAGAGTAGAGTCGCACACACGCACTCTGTCTCTCAGAATCTCACACACACACCAGTTACGTGACGCCCACTTAAGCAGACACGTATGTCACAATTTGTGCACCCGCGGGTACACGTGAATGATGGTGCACATTTATTTAAGCCAGACGACGAACTCAAATAGTAGCTGCATTCATTCCCCTCCTGTCGCCTCTTCTCTCATCGTCGTCACCCGGTAGCCATGGCCCGGCTGAAGGTTACGACATACGCCATACTCCCGCCGGAGCGGCGCTTTAATCTGGAAATTTTAGTGGTCATGCATGCATCTTTTTGTGCTAGCACTCCTATATAAGGGTTGACCGGTCGCTTCCCGCGGACATGCGTGGGCGGTGGAAGAGGAAGGAGAAGGGAAGCGAGTCGTGGAGTAACGTTTTTACCACAATATCTTAGGAAACTGAGTGCAATAATTGAGTAGTTTTGCAAACTACCAGTAGTACACCTGAAACGGTTCAAAACCAATACTCCCTTGCCAGCACGTGCTTCCCGCATGAAATGGTTAGCGTCGCCCTGGAGCATCGGTGCCACATTAATGCCCAGCTAGAGCGGAGGCGACCTCTCACTGGCGCTGGCTTTGAAGCAGCACGACGGCCAAGAGAGCGCCGCTTCCCGGTGCACGCGACTGCTCCGCGTCGAGGCTGGTCATGGTTTGGATGAGTCTCCATCGTGGGGAGCCACACTAACTGCGATGATATGGATCATTCCATCTATGAAGAACACGTGGGACTGGAACGACGAGACAGACATGTACCCAGGAGTGGACGTACGAACTTGTGTGATGTAGCGCAGTAGGTGAAGTAGAAAAGCACAAATAGTATGAACATGCGTGGCATATAGGCATTTGTCTACTATGTACCACTAAATGTTGTACGTGCAATGCACGGTGATGTTATGGAGTACGTGCCTAAGTACTCTACTACTACTATATTAATTGGAGGCATATATTAGGTTTTATATTTATTTACGTGTATGCCCCGAGACCTTCCAACTAGACGTGTCTTTGTCTCCCGGTCGCACTTTGTATCATTCATACAACTAGTACTACTATGTGTGCTCTCCGACCCAGAAGTGGAAGAAGTGGAGACGCTCTACCATGTTGTTCCTATCCCACTCCTTTCGCTGACATGTGGGACATCCAGCACGTGCCATGTTTGGCACTCCTTCGTCGTAAGAGTTGAAACGCTAGCATTCATCAGAAAAAAATATAAATCAGATGTGACACTATACCATGCGGTTTCCTTGCTCCTTGATATCGGAAAGAATACTTCTGTTCGCCCACATGTGGGACATCGACCATCCTGGTCCACTTGCCATGCACGCAGAACTCTAAGGGAGAGTCACCCCGATCGTCGTGCCGCAGTAATAATGACTAATGAGCCATCAAATCACAGGCCCAACCTTTCCCACTATGAAGTTGCTCGAACGAAGGAACCATCATGACTTCATTGAATTCCGTTTCTTGAAGAAAACTACTGTACCAGCTGTACTGCAAGCTACAGTAGTTACTCCAGCAGAGACCTCCCTTCGTTCATAGGATAGGAATTTTATAGGAATATGAAAATCATAGGAAGTGAGATGACATGCATCTCAATTCCTATAGGGAAAGAGATGCCATTTGATGCATAGGGTAGGAATTTTCCATTGAGTCTAGGCTAATGTACTGGTAATTTGCTCTAAAAACTATAGTAGAAAATAGTAGTACCGGTACATGCTCGTACTCAAACACAGACACACACACTAACTACTAGTAGTACTACTACTTCTCACATGCTGGCCAGACGCCGTCCTTCTCCTTCCCGGCTTTGTCAGCGACACCCCACCGTGCTTGGATCTCCGCCGATCTCTCCGCAGCAGCGTGTGCGTCCTCTTCTTTCTTGCGGCGGCATGCCTCTCTTTTCTTGAGTGCTTTCTGACTTCTCCGCTCCCTCTGTGCGGCTTTGGCCGCCTCTTGCTCTTCCGCCCATTCGGCCTTGGCAGCTTCAAATTCTGCCCACGTAGGTGTGAGGTCGCGAGCAGCGATGAACTTAGCACGGCGGGATGCCATCGCTTCCCTACCATTTTGTGTGCGTTCGTGGGTCGCGAGGAACTCGGCGCGTCGGGATGCCATCGCTTCCTTACCGGTTAGTGTGCGGCGTGGTGGCATGAACGACGCTTGGTGAGAGCTCTGGGGTGGAGTGGTCGGACAACCGTATAGTGCATTGGTTTGTCAAGAGCTCAAGGACAAAAGACGAAGGAAATTTGGATTCCCCTTCAATCCTGGTCATTTATTACCAAGTAAACTGCATTGGCGGTCATCAAACTTGTGTTGATAGCTCACTTTGATCATTATATTATACGTGATTCACACATTAGCGCACATCGTCCATAGAGGCAAGTAGCATGTATGCGTGTAGACACTCAAGCTCACACTGTCAAACCATGCTAATGCATGCACGTCACCCACTCAATCAAAGTCCTGCTCATGGCGCAACGCAAACGGCGAGCCCGTCACCTGCGCGCCCCGGCGGTGCCTGACATTACTGTTTAGACGTTTGATGGAGGCCTCCACGAACGCCGAGCATGTATTCACTTGGCTCAACACCAACGGTCATACTCGGGACTCGGCGGCTTGCTCATGTATATCGTCCATCACAACGACAATATATAAAATATCCTAGCTAGACAGGGTACTATGGTACGGAGTATGTACTATCGTGAGCGACCGGTCATAGTGCCACTGCACACGAGTGTGTGTTTGATCGATTTGTCCATTATTCGTAAGTTATGCATGGTTGTGTGGTGTCTAATGGTGGTCGTCGAAGGCTAGCTGGCGACAAGACCGGTTGCATGGACGCCTGGTTGTCAATATGTGATGCATACACTTCAAAGGCTCGTCATCCATGAGTTCACAGTTTACCAGCAAGCCAACATCTGACCGCCCTGGCCTACCGAAACCCCTTCCACCGCTAGCGCGCGCTTCCAGCCTGAAACG
This sequence comes from Triticum dicoccoides, assembly GCF_002162155.2. Classification (NCBI taxonomy): domain Eukaryota; kingdom Viridiplantae; phylum Streptophyta; class Magnoliopsida; order Poales; family Poaceae; genus Triticum; species Triticum dicoccoides. The sequence goes on along the minus strand of NC_041381.1, from coordinate 224,556,962 downwards.
GTCACCGTCTCTCCAGAAAGTCAATGCCGCATTCACCGGACTTAACTGCAGGTGCAGTTGGTGTGTCACTGACATGCAGGCCAGATGCCCGTTGGGCCCACATGTCAGTGACCCAACACACCTGTAGTTAAGTCACTGAAGCAGCGTCCGCATTCACGCCTGACGAACCTACTCCGGCCCCAGCCGTCCATCCGTCTACCACGACTCATTGCCATTCGCCCACTATATTAACTTGAGCCCCAGCTCCCAGCCATAGCCAAAGACCCACAATCATTCTGCTCCGGTCCCTTCCTTCTGTCGGCACCACTCCAACCATGGCCTCCTGGTGCTCGAATGCTCTCTTGGACGTACTGTCGCAGGAGCAGACGAAGGACATCGGCGGCTCTGCTCTAGGCGCGCTCCAAAGCTCTGTTGGACGTACTGTCGTAGGAGAAGATGAAGGAGATCGCGGGCTCCCCCCGGCTGCCCTCCGCCACCACTACCATGAAGCCGGCGCGCGTGCGCGGGCGCAGCCGGCAGCGAAAAGTACATGGAGGTTGCCGCCGCTCTGATCCCAGGAAGGCCACCGCTCCTCCACTCAGTCGACGCCAAGCTTGGTGGGATAAACATCGGCGGCCGATTAGCCGCTTGACGAAGACGTGGTGCTCCTGAGGATGAGGTTATCGAGGCGGATGAGGAGGAGGCAAAGGCAATGGCCGGCTTTCTCGGGTTCATGGTCGGACATGGTGGTCGGGCACCAACGATCGTTTAGATTAGGTTTACAATAGGGTTTAGTACGGTTTGTGCGAAATATGTAATGAATTTCGTCCTGTTTGTAGGAAAAGTTTTTGAAATGTAATGAATTTCATCCGGTTAATTTGAAATTTGCTTTGTTTGCACGAATTTCGTCCGGTTAGTTCATATAGTTGTCAAAAGGTATGCGGGCAGCATTGGATGGCATCCATCAGTGTCCTCGGATAGATGCCGGTGTAAATTTGTGGGCCAGAGCTGGAGATTAATAGTGCTCCATTATTTGGTAGGGAAAAGTTATCCCTCGATCAAAATCAGATTCGCCGTGTTTCGCACTCCTCCCACGTAAGAGTGTAAACTCTTTCTTACATAAAAATGGAGCAAGTGGACGGCACTGTAGCACGTCATATGACTCAAACTAGCCCGCCTAACGCGCGGGAAAGCACCGCCCTCATCATTTTGTTCTGGATTTCTATTGGTCGATCACACGAAAATGTTTCACTTTGCAAGTTCAAAAGAAAAGGTGGCACACTTACGACTCGTACACGTTGCACCCCCGGCAGTCTGGCTCGCACGCCGCTCACCAGAAGGGACACGCGTTGTCTTGCAATTTCATTGACATGTGGGAGTAAAATTGAATAAACCATCGATAGCCAAAATATAATCGCTCGGAGGGCGTCGGCTGAGAAGAGAGAGGCGGGGGAGGGAGAAGAGATCGCCCGCCCGCCGTGCACGGACTCCAAGAAATATATGGTGATAATATGAGGTGGGCCATGCGGGAGTCC